>NW_009944953.1:279-48859 GCF_000696875.1 Nestor notabilis | reverse complement strand
AACACCCCCAGTTCCCTCAGCTCCTCCTCATTAGTCTTGTGCTCCAGACCCTTCACCAGTTCCATTGCCCTTGTCTGGACACACTCCAGCACCTCGATGTTTCTCTTGTAGTGAGGGGCCCAAACTGAACTGAACATAGTATTTGAGGTGCAGCCTCACCAGTGCCAGTACAGGGGCATGATCACTGCCCTGACCCTGCTGGCCACACTATTGCTGATACAGGCCAGGATGCCACTGACCTCCTTGGCTGCCTGGGCACAAGCTGGCTCATGTTCAGCCAGCTGTGAGTCAGCACCCCCAGGTCCTTTTCCACCAAGCAACTTTCCAGCCACTCCTCCCCAAAGAGTGGCTGCTTTTCAACCCTCTGCAGCTCTGTGACATGCTCTGAGGTTTGAAGCTGGGCATCTGGGAGGCTTAACTGGCTTCTTCATCTATTGGATTTGGCTTTACTTTGACAAAGTAAAAGCAAAGTTTACTTTGTAAAGTAATGCCAAATCTGAGACAGCTCTGTAGCTCTACTTTGCGAAGTAGAGTCTGACACAAAGTCCTTGCCATTGGCATTAAGTTCCCTGGGAAGTTCTTACTTTTATCTTGTTTGTCCAGGCACATGTGTTCTGGCCTAGTTGATCTGCATACAGGAGCTTTTGAATTTGGCAGTGGTTCAGCCTTTCCTTTATCCACTGTAGTCATGTTCCCCAGATATGAAATAATTGTTCTTTCCATATGGCTTATTTTGACCCTTCTAAGAGTACTGTGGGTAAAGATGGTACATTGTCAGAGTGGCCAGTAACAGCTCAAAGAAAATGCTCCTGTCCTAGATTTCCTACCTAGAAGCCATCCTTTTTCCTTTCTGTCTCACAACATCCCTGAATACAAGGGTGTTTTCCCACTCAGAGAAAATCTCAGCAGAAAATAAAGTTTGTTTTTATTATAATCATCTGTTTGAGTCTTTGGGTAAAAAGAACAAAAAGGTCATATAACACAGTCCATAAACATAAACATTTTAATTTGGGAATGGCATGACTGCACTTCTTTTGAATGGGACAGGATTCAGGGTGTGGAACAAGCAGGTATGGATACAGTAGTGAGGGAGTGCCACATGATAACTCAACAGCTGGGACAGAAAAAGTAGAGCTTTTCCTTCAGACAGCAGTGCCAGCTAAGTACCAGTTTAAGTGCTTGTTGGAACTACACTGTCTATTTCTTGAAATAGCCTTTTTGCTTTTAAATCTAACAAGCTCTTTTTTTCCGTATGATAGCCAAGCATATTTATGTCGTAAATACTCTTCTTCTAGAATAAGTTTTAAATATTTGGCCGTGGAATACAAGAAAACACCAACAGGTTTCCCTTGTAGTGAGCTTTATTCTTGTCTCTTGCTGCAGAAGATTCCCACATCTTAAGCTGTGAGTCTCTGTTGAGCTGCAGCATTTAGTTCTGCTCTTTCACCACTGTTAACAATCAGATGTGAAAGCTGTACTGTGGAAGACTGAAATCGAGCATGCTGAGAGACAGAACATTCACCTTCACAGAAAGGTGTCTGTGGCACCTGGAATACCAATTTACTGTGTTTTATCTAAGTTGCTGATTTGCTGAATAGATAGATTAGCCAACAAATCATGTTCTGGTGCTCTTTTGATTTTTGCACGTATTTGGTGAGTAGTAGCCCTTTTTACATTGAAGTATGGTGTGCTACTTTGTGTTGTGTAGCCTAGTTTGGAGTGTGAGAATAAAACTAAAAATCTGACTTTCATTTATCTTCTAGATGTTGGTGAAATCTATTCAAGACTACTGGATCACAGACCAGTAATTCAGGGAGAAATACGTTACTTCGTTAAAGAATTTGAAGTAAGTATTTCTATCATATCTGGTGCTGCAGTCTTTGGAGTCTGAGACTTTAAAACAGTTTTAGCATCTGTTTAGAGATTATAATATGTATGTAAATTCTTCAGAAACACTTGATGTGTATTTGTTGCCCAAAGTAACTTAAACTCCTATGGTATATATCTGCAACTTTAGTAAACAAAGCAGTAATTGAGGTCTTTTTATTTAAAAAGTTTCTAAAGGGACATAAATATTTTTCTTGCAGAAGACTGGCAGGAATATTGATGTAGGAGGATGTAGAGTTAGCATCTTAGAGATGTCTGGTTGGCTCAAGGAGTATATGGTTCGTTGGTATACGTTTATGTCTCATTAAGAAACTGGTTTGTGCCTCAGCTGGATTCAGCTAGCACAGCTGTAATTTAATTTTGCTTTAATTTTTTAGTTCTATAAGAAAGTCATATTACTGGAGGATCAACACTTTATGCAAAGTAATAAAATTGTTAAAAATCAAATCAATATAATCTGATTAGCTGCAGATAAGGTTAAAGTACTAAAGTTGTAAAAGTGTTTTGTGCAACTTTGCTTGGAAAGTGTAATACTGTTTCCACAAGATGGCAGCAAAAGTGCAGAAAAATAGTATCTTGTGTCAACCAAAGGTTGTTTCTGAGTAGATTTTCATTCTGACAGAATGCAGATTAAAATTAGTCCTGAAAATTCAGTTATACCTCAAATTTCCAGTATGCAGAGCTCATTTAAAAAAAAATTTAAAAAAAAATAACAGTAAAATGTCTTCCTTCCCCCCAGATTGTAGCGAGGATTTCGGGCAGGTCTAATTTGTCTCTATACTGGCAAAATATGTGCGTGAACTAAAGTGTCATCAGATCCGTGGTGTATGAGCTTGAGAGCCATAAGGAATGATCTGTTTTCTTTGCCTTCCCTAAATAAGTTCTCTGATACACTAGGCTGCTTTACATGGCTTTTCATAGGAAGAAAAATTTGTAACTCAGTTACAAGATTGGAACTCATATGCTTATAATATATAGGCCAGGTTGGACAGGGCTTTCAGTCACCTGCTCTGGTGGAAGGTGTCCCTGCCTGTGGGACTAGATGATCTTTAGGGCCCCTTCCAACCCAAGCCATTCTATGATTCTATGATACATTTCTCTCATTGCACCCAAAGTCGTCTTCTATTTCTTAGACAAATTTGGTATGTTCTTAGATCTTTTCTTTAATTTCTGGTGTATGCTTCGCGGTGGGGAGGGAGGCAAAGCAGAGGATTATTTACATTTTTGCAACTTAGAATTTCTTCCAAAGATTATACTTGTTTCTAACTTTGAGATAGCAGATATTTTTTGGTAGCAGTAGGATAGAACATATGCTTTTTCTTTCAATAATTAGCATCTAGTGTGTAAACTATGTAGATTTGCATTCAGGAAGTCTGGAGCCTGTTTAATTAAGTGGCTTTACTTGTCTGTGCCTGTGTTTCTGAATTTTAAAACTGGTGTGGTGATCCAGTTGCTCACTTTGTGTGATGCAGTATGTTTTGATTATCTAAAATTGCTTTATGATTCACAACTTTCAGTACAGAAATGTTTGTGTGCAACCTCATAACCTGCAGCAGATTTTAGAATCCTTTCCATTGTCTTAAGTGAAAATGCAGGTGAAATGCAGGGTGGAAGTAGTGCTGTGGCTTCAGAAAAATAGTGGATTTTTTATGTAAACAATAGAGCAAGAGCTTCTTCTTCTTCTCCTTGTAATTACGATCAGCAGTGAGCCAGAAGGGCTGCCTCTTTAGTCATCTGTGTTATGTTTTCAGTCTTGATTTCATTGCTTTACTTCAGTAAAAATAATTTTACTCATATTATTTTAACCTCATAAATCTGTATGGTCAGACACCTGCTAAACCTGTAAGGTCAGACATCAAGCAAGGAGAATCACTGCAATGTTATTCCTCTGTGACAATGAGTTATAAAAATGCAATGCTTTCAAGCTCTGCTTCTCCCTGTTTTTCTTGATATGCTGGAAATAAACTATACAAAAAAATGCATTTTTCCACACAAATGTTTTCATTAGTATCTCACAAGGGCCAGAAATGTCTTTCAACGTATTGTTGCATTTTAGTTGAAGAATGGAGCATTACTCTCTTTTTTTTAATTCTTTTCCTTTTTGTTTTCCCCCACAAAATTAATCTTATCAATTGTGTTAAATAAGTAGAGTAACACTTTAATAGACAATGATATAGTCTTTAAGATACAGCTTTTAGTTTATCAACTGGGAAACCAACGTATTTTGGAAAGTGGAATTCCTTGTTAGCTTCTCATTTCCTTTTATTTCTTCTGGCAGGAAAAGCGTGGCCTCCGAGAACTACGAGTACTTGAAAATCTGAAGAACACAATCTTTGAAACAAATGAACACGTTCTTCCTAAGTGTGAGCAGGCAATGCATGACAATTTGAATGAAGTATTCAAGAAATGTAAGCACATTGATTCTTCCTTCCCTTGTTGCATCATTTTGAAGAACAGTTTAAATAGTTTGGATCCAAAATATGATTTGTGGAAAAATTACACCCTGGGATAAATTTTCTACCATTTATGTGCTTTATTGTCATTTCTGTGAAAAAAGGAAACAACAAGGACATTTTTTTTTTATCTATTGGTTGAGCCATCACAGCTCTTATTAAAGTTACATTAAAGGTTTTTGTTGATTGAAGTAGAAGTTATTTCATCTCAGTCTTTTGCTGCTCACTTAAAACAGGATGGGGTTCCATATTGGCTAAAGCTATGTACAAAATCTCAGTTTTCTGGTTTGTTGCAGGTGTGCTGTGGTGTGACCTTCAAGGTCCTTACTTTTGATGTGGGAGAGTATAATACTGCCTCCATGATTTAAAACAAAACTTGCTGCTCTGTAGTTACGAAATGTGCTATTGTTATAATATTTAGTCACAAATAGAGTAGTAGTAATAGTTGTTGTATGTTAATCCTAGTTTTGTCATTATAACCATCTAATATAATTTTTATTGCTCAGATTTTAGAAGGAAGCTTAAAATTTGTCGTAATAATTTTTAAGTAGCTTTTTTTTCTTTACTCAGCAGGATAGCTTATGAAAAAGGTATTTCAAGGGAGTATAGCTTTAGCTGCCAAATTGATGCAGTTGAAACATGCCAGTTTGGGTTTTGTTATATTTTATGTATAGCATGTTGTGTAAGCATTCAATTTCATATAATTTATATGGCATCTGACATGTACAGATTAACAAATCGTAGATGATGCTATGCACACAAAAAAATTGCAGGAAAATATTTGAAACTTAAAATTTAGTCATGCAAATAAGGCAAGAATGGGTAACCTTTGATATCACTACCTGAGTTCCTAATGGTCAGCTCTGTGCAATACATTATTATTAATAGATCACAGAATGGTTGAGGTGGGAAGGGACCTCTGGAGGTCACTCTGTCCAACCTCCCTCCTCAAGCAAGGGCAGCTAAAGCCAGTTGTCCAGGGCTGCATCCAGGTGGGGTTTGAATATCTCTGCAGATGGACGCTCTGGGTGACCTGTGCCAGTGTTAGACCACCCTCAGAAAAAGTGTTTTCTTCTGTATAGATGGAATCTCGTATGTCTCAGTTTGGGCCCAGTGTCTCTTCTCCTGGCAGTGAGCACTACAGTGAAGAGTATGGCTCCCTCATCTTCATTCCCTTCAATCGGATATTTATTGGCATTGATGAGTTCCCCCCAGGCCACCTTTTCTCCAGGCTGGACAGTCCCAGCTCTTTCAGCCTCTCCTCATACTTGAGATGGTCTGGTGCCTTAATCATCTTTGTGGCCATGTGCTGGACTTGCTCCAGTAAGTCCATCTCTTTTATTTACTGGGGAACCTAGAAGTGAACAAACTACCACAGATGTGGCCTGTGTTGCTGGTCCTCAACGTATATTGCTGCCTGGGATTATTCCTTCCTTGGAT
This sequence comes from Nestor notabilis, assembly GCF_000696875.1. Lineage (NCBI taxonomy): Eukaryota > Metazoa > Chordata > Aves > Psittaciformes > Psittacidae > Nestor > Nestor notabilis. Next base: position 43,079 of record NW_009944953.1, on the reverse strand, counting down.
ACAGAACTTGTCATTTCCCTGTGCTGAACTTCGTAAGATTCCTCTCAGCCCAATTCTCCAGTTGCTTAAGGTCACTCTGAATGGCAGCAGAACCATACAGTCTTTCAGCCATTCCTGGTTTTCTGTTGTCTGCAAACATACTAAGGGTGCACTCTGTGCCAGCATCTTGGTCACTGGTGAAGATGTTAAACTGTTGGCCACAGTGCAGTGGAGTAAACAGCTAGTGACTTGCCTCCAACTTGACTTTGTGCTGCTGATCACAGACTCTAGCAGCTAGTTCTCAGTCTACCTCGTTGTTCACTTATCTCACCTGTACGTTGTTAACTTGTCAGTGAGGATGTTATAGGAGACAGAGTCAAAAGCCTTACTGAAGCTGAAGTAAACAACATCAGCCGCTTTCCCCCCACCCACCAAACTAGCTGCTGCATTATAGAATGCTTTCAGGTCATTTAAGGATGATTTCCCATTTCTAAATCCATGCTGACTATTCCCAATTACCGTCTTGTTTTCCATGTGTTTGGAAATGCCTCCAGGAGGATTTTTTTCCATCACCTTTCCTGAGATTGAGGTGGGGCTGACTGGTCAGTATTCTCTGATCTTCTTGCCCTTGATGATTCAAGTTCCTTGAAGAGTCAAGTCTTCAGGAACCTCTCCCAGATGCAGTGACTTTTCAGAGAGAGAGTGTGGCCTCTCAGTGACATCAGCAAGCTCCCTCAGCACTCATGGACACAACCTGTCAGACCCTGTGGACTTAACATATTTGCAGTTTGTTTAAGTGCTCCCTAACCTGGTCCTCCTCCACCAAGGCTAAGTCTTCTTTGCTCCAGACTTCTCCTCTGGTCTCAGGGGCCTGGGATTCATGAAGGCTGGTCTTTATCTTAAAGACTAAGGCAAAGAATGCTTTGAGTACCTTGTCCTTTTCCATGTTCTTTGTCACCAGCTCTCCTGACCAATTCAGCAGATTCCATGCTCAATTCCCTGCATTTTCCCTAGTTTTCCTTTTGCTGGTTACATACTTGTAGAATACTTTCATGTTGCATTTTGCATCCATCGCCAAATTCAACTCTGGATCAGCTTTGACTTTCCTACCTTGTCTCTGCAGATCATACAGCAACTTTATACTCCTCCTGGGTCACTTCCCCCTGCTTCCACCTCTTATACGCTTCCTTTTTCAGTCTGAATTCAGTTAGGAGCTTCTTGCCCATCCATGCAAGGATGGATCCATGTATCCATCCTCCTGCCGCCTTTGCTCGATTTTCTGCTTGTTGGGATGGGTCTTTTTTTTGGAGGAAGTGATCCTTGAAAAGCCCATCATCCCAGACCGTCAATTTGCCTACTCTATCCACTGCTTTACTTTTTATTTTGGTATTTTGGTTTTTTTTTCGAGGAATCACTCCCTTACCTCTCGCTTGTAGTGTCAAGCTGTCCCTATGAGGTTGGTCAGCCTCTTGGCAAAGCTACTTTTGCCCTGTTTAGTCAGGTAGATTCCAAGTAGCTGTTGATGCTCAGAATGAGTCTCATGGATGTAGAAACTGAAACTCTGCTGCCAACACCAACCATGCAACCGTTAACCCCAAAAATCCATTGAGCCCCCCTCCCCAGTAAGGTTGAGGAGAACATTACCCAGATCCCTATGCCTTGACTGTCCCCATATCCCTGTAGTCATTTCTGGTATTTCTCAGGTCACCTCTGCAGTAATCTACAAGGAAGAGCAGCAGGGGTAATAGTCTGAGCCTTAGTAGCCTGTCTACATTTTTATTGTGAGCTCACAGCAAGTGGCAAACCTCTCAATGCCAAAACATATTGACAGGTGGGAAGCCTCTGTCCCCTGCAGTGGGGAGTCTGCTACAGCTATTACTTGCTGCTGTCTTCTCATTGTCCTGAATGGCTCAGGCTGAGGCATCAGATGCTCCAGTTCCTGGTACTCCCAGCTCCTCATCAGCTATGGCAGTGAGCCTGTTCTGTAACTGGAAGTCCTCCGGGGCCAGGAGCCTGCCTCCTGGTGTGAGAAGTCACCAGCTTTAAGATGGTGATAAGTAAAGTATTTCTTGATACTAAGATGTGTTAGCAGGAGAAGTAGGAAAAGGTTGCTTTGTGGAAATTAGTTTATTTGATTCTGCATTAATTAGGTGTTAAATAAGGTAGGGAAAAAAAATGCCTAGGAACACAGTTCCTATTTCCGTTGAGAAGTTTTCCTAGGCTTAGTCTCACGAGAGAAGAGGCTGGCTCCAGCATATTCTCCATGTAGATTATTTATACTAAATCGCTTTTTGCATTTGATGGGAAAAAATAAGAAACCCAACTAACACATGGAGCTTGCTCACCTGTTTCTACTTACTGATTTGAGAGGTTTTTTATGTCTTCTGAGGTGCTGAGCAGTGCACTCTATCTCATCAGCAACACTAAGGCATGTGGGCACGAGAGGACCTAGCTGACTTTGTCTTTTTTTGGCTTCTAGAATGCATGAGGGTTGAACTCAGTAAGCCTACGTACAGTTACCAGTGTAAAGCATTTTCTGCAAGTACTGACAAATCTTTTTTGTGCGGAGTTAAGTGACACAGTGGAATATGATCTTTGACCTGTAATAGCTTCATGTCTTTTGAATCCCTTTCAGGCGAGTTTGTTTTATTTAGGACAGCAGACTGATCTACTGCAATTTGTTATTTCAGTGCAAGCTGCCAATGATATGATCCATAAACTCCAAGAGAAGGAGCATGAAGCGAGGAAGGTAAAGGATAGATTTTTATAATGTGATCTAAGTAAGAGTCTTGTGCTTCTACAGCAGTATCTCTCTTCAGTGTAACAAAACTTTAAAGCGTATCTTTCTATACTTTATATACTTGCAATAAAACTTATTTTGGAGGGATTTCTGCACTCATAAAACACATACTGCAGGAGCATGTATGTTCTTGACTGCAGAATTAATGGATCGCTAGCTCTTCCTACAATCTCCCGATGTATGGAAACAATTTTTTTATATATATATGTATTTCCTTTGCTTTATTTTCCCTCCTTGCTCAGACTATAATATTTGTCACGTACAGGGAAAGCTTAAATATAAAAATAAATTATTTTCTGTGGAACAAAAAACACCTACTAACCTACCAGAATGGAAATGTAAATCTTTCCTAGTTAGCTGAGAACATTGACCATATTATATATATTGCTTGTTGAAAAGGAAGTGTGTTTTTCACTTGTGGATGGGTTATTTAATGAAGGGCTATATTATAGGAACATGCGAATCATTGGAATCTTTTCAGTTGGCTACACTTTGCACATTTGAAATACATGTGCTCTGAATCTAAAATTTGGAAAATTATACAAGAAATTAGTTACATGTTTTCCCATCACTCCTTCATGATTGTGTTCCTATGTTATCTTTTTACTTGAAAAATGTTATTTATAATCGTTTAGCTCAGAAAAACTGAAGATGTTTCCATGGCCGTCACGCAAAACAGGCTGAGTATTGATTTATGTAAGCTGATAGTCATGTTTTTCTTTCCTTTTTGTAATCGATGAAGATGGGCAATCCAGTTGCAGCTGAATACTCGTACTGTGCAAACAGAACGCTTTACCCTGGCAAAGTTTACTTGTGTCTAACACTAGTGTAGATACTGGTAGAGAGGTTAAATAGGAAACTTCTTACAGTTCTGCTACTGTTAGAAGTAAAACTTTAATCAAATATTATAACTTATAAAATGAGCACTCAATAAGGATGGTAACTATCATTTTTAAAAATATTAGCTGTGTGTTTTTTTGTTTCGGTTGTTTGGTTTGGTTTCGTTTGGTTTGGTTTAGTTGGGTTTTTTTTGTGTGCAGTGGAGGAATACTAATAGCTGTTTGGGATTTATATTGTTTCTTTAAGCTTGTAAAGTCAGACTTTTGCCTTGAAACTTTCCAAGTGTGTGTAGTGTCAGGTAGGTAACTTTTTTAAAAATTATGGATGGGAGTTGTCATTATAGTGCTATTTGAGGAGAAATACTTTTTCCTTACTTTTTAAATACTTTTTCTTTACTTTCCTTTCTGAAATCATGTATTCTGAAAATATAATGTGGTTTTGGTAGGATCTAGTGTCAAGTGATTACTGTTAGCAGCCCTCAGTGAAATTAATTCAATTTCTGCTGAATAGAATGAATTTTAAGATTATTTGCTTTACTAATTATCTTTTTTTGCAGTTCCTTTTAGCTACTGATACCAACAAGTAACAAAAGGGAAATTATGTTGTCCCCACCACATTATCACTTAGGGCGTAAAGTAGTTTCTGATTACAGAAATAACTTTACATTGAAAGAAGCATTCATAGAATCTCATTTCACTGAGTCATCTTCCCATCCAGATCAGTAATATTTGGTTATTAGTTCAAGCTGTGTATTATTTTAAGCTTGTGAGAGAAACTAGTGAAGACTACCAGAAATTCTGTAAACCTGTTTCTGTGTACTATAGTCTTTTTTTATTATTATTTTAAATATTTTTATTTAGAAGGGAACAGGCTTGTACTAGAAGCTGTCTAACACTTCTGTTATGGTTGTCTTTGTTGCCTGTAGCATGAACTAGTATGGTAACATTTCTCAAAGCCTGTGTCTGCCTCACGTGGTGGTGGTTTTGGTTTGGGGTTTTATAGATGTGGTTTTGGTTTTGTTTGTGTTTTTAATGTAAGCAAAAATAGCCCAAGTGATTAGAACCAAAGTTTACTGAAAAATTTGATGTTTTTAAAAATGTTAATTTTTTGCATACCCAGTGAGAGTAAAACAAGGATAGAAATAAATACAAGTAACTCATATGAGACAGTACTATGTACAAGAAGGCTTTACTATCTTTCACATTCAAGCAGTATGCACTACTGAGTGAAATATGGTTTCATAATCAGATTAGATTTTTTCCAAATAACGAATGTCTGAACTGAGGTGTTGATATAAAAGGAATACGAAAGATGTCACTGCCCAAATATGTAAATTTGTTAACACACCAAAGGGAATTCCCAGAACAGGAATAAATAAGGCAGCAACTATGTTTGTAATTTAGACAAGCTTTGGTTTGTATCTAAACCAAATAATGAAACTTTAACACAAAACTGTTGTCAATTTTTTATATGAACGTGAAAGCTGAAAATCTTCCAAATTTTATGATGTCTAAATATCTTATTAAAAAAAAAATTACTCATAAAAGTAGTCAGCATTGTTACAAACATAGAACTGATTCTAAGCTTAGTTTGAGCTTCCCAAACCCTTGTGTTTATGAAGTTATATATATATCTTTTTTTATATATATATATATTTATGAAGTTATTTCTAAAAGACAGAAATTGAGGCCAAGTATTCAGCTTATGTGTGAAAAGTGAAATTTAACAGCTTGCTATGGCTTATGTTCTGCTGAGTGAATGAAGGAACTTCCAGCAGAAAGCTGAAATACTGTTTGAAGAAGAGGAATTGCAAAAAGAATGGATAACCACCAAAGACAGGAAAAAGCTGTATTGGTGTGGTCTGGAGCTGGAAACTTCATATGAGGATAGAGCTGGAGTTCTAAGAATGTTTGGAGCTGAGGAGATGATTCTCTGATTAAATAAGCAAAAAACATCTATCCAAATTTTGACATATTAACAAATTAACAGCCATAGAGGAAGACCATTTCTACTACCTTGTAATTCTTTGCAGGTGGGGTAAGAATGTGGGGCTTTTTTTCTGTGCAGTAGAGGATAGTAAGTGCCAGTCACTCACTAACACAGGTAGTAAAAGCCTAAAGCATTATGTACTGTTGCTGATAGTTAAACAATCTTCTGGTTCAAATAGAAATCTACAGCATGGCAGGAAATGTTGGACTGTCTGATGCTTAAAACATTGCAATATATAGCTAACTATTTTTTACACTCCTGGCTAAATACTGTACCAATACCATACAGTATCGTGAGCAGCCTAAGGCTTCCTCTTGGCTCAGGGAAGTCTGTCTGGATGCTTTAGTTCATATGGCAATTTTTCCATATTACAAAGGACACAAGGATTTACCTAAGAACAAAATGTGTTGTTCTGAAGCCTGAATATGGTATCATAGTATTGCCTTTTTTCTTGTTATGATACACTGTTACATTTATACAGTTAAATACCAGAGCAACTTTGTAGATACTTCTTGACTGGATGAGAACAGACAAAACTTTCATGTTGTCTGAGTGGCTGTATTTGGTTTATTAGGTTTTAATTTATAATTGGGCCTAACTGAAGGGGCTCTGTTCTTTCTGTTTGTTTAGGTTTTTTACTTGTGAGTTTAGAAGTTTAGACTATTATTTTACATATTTGTTTATTTTAGCAGTTACTTGAAATGACAAAGGTAGGAATTATTAAAAGTTACAAGTTTAAAAATAACAAAAATTAACACTGAATTACTATTCTTTCATTTATTTATTTTTTTTTAAGGAGGAAAAAGGGATTACTTTCTTATGCAACCGTACTTGCATTTTCAAACTTGCAAGCATTATTTCCTTCTTCATGACAGAAAAAATAGTAATTTAAAGCTGTTACAAGACAGTGGAGAAGGCTGAGGTGAGGGAAGCCTGTTAGTACCTTAGCTCCAGGGATGGTACAACTTTTTGCTTTGTTAAAGGTATAAATTGGAATTATATGGAGTTACTTAATTTCCAACAAAAAAAAAAAAAAGTTGCTATTTCAACAGAAAGCTGCTTGCATTTATGTATTTAAAGAACAAGCACTTACAGCAATTGCTTCTCAGCACTCAACTGTTCAAATTTTTATTAAGGGATAGATTAGGCAATGTACATAGCCTGGCCGCTAATATCCCTTTATTTCACAATGTCACTTCTCTTGTGCTAGAACAAGCAAAAGACTGATTGAGCAGGGAAAGGCAAGAGGTTTTTTTAGAGAAGAAAAGAGTTAGACCACAGATTTTTGATAAACTAAGCTTTGCTGTATCATGTTCTAGCAATGTCTTAGGTTGTTTTAACAGGTAAATCATTTTCTATCCTTGGTTAGAAATGGTGTAGTGAAAAATTAAAGTAGAAAGTAGCAACATGAGTTTCATGTTCCTTGCAAACTATTCATGTTCTGAGGAGCATGGGTTAGTCTAGCCAAGGTGTGGTTGGGATAAGTGCTCTCTAATCCCGTCAAAACGTGGGTGATGCACTGACAGTTTCAAAACATATTGAATATGAAGTAGTGTATGAGTCAAACTTAGTATACACTGATATATTTATTAGTAGTTGATACTGCATCTGTTGCAAGCATAATGTTGCTACTATGTGTATAAAATGCTGCATTGCAAAAACTGTGCATTTCACCCACAATGTGTGATTTTGAAGAAAAATACATAGAGAGTGTTGGAGAATGCATAAATGGGTTCCCATTACATTTAGCTGACAAAAATTCCAGATGTCTGTAAAAGCTGTATGATAGTTTTTATTCCTACACAGAAGTACTGTACATAGAAAATAGTCATTGTTGATATATTAAAAAGGAGAAAAAAGGCGGGGAGGAGAAGACTAATCTTTTTTGCTGGAAGATGGAGCAAATGTAAGAACAACTGTCTACATTTATAGCACCTATAATACAGAGAGGACAGATTGTTAATCCTGTATGCCAGGAATCATATAGTACAGAAGTTCATCTCATTTTGACATGCAAACTGGATGGGTGTATGATCTCTCTTCCTAGATAGCTAATTTTTTTTCTTTTCCCCCAAGATAAGAGAGCGAAAGGAATCAGACTTAACAGAAGCCAAGCAATATGAAAAAATGAGGGAAAAAATAACTTATTTATAAAGGAAGACATTAATCACAGTGAGAGCTAGCTGGCTAAAGCAGAAACAGTAACTGCCAGTTTCAGAACATTTAATATCTATGTGGTTATATTCTATTTCATTCTTTCTTTTTTGCGTTAGAGGCTTTTCATCAAGAGTAGTATCTGATGACTATGCTGAACTATTTTACTATGTGGTAAAATAGAAATGTAGTTTGTTTCTACTTTTAAAAACGTATTCAAGAATGTAGAAGATACTTTCGTTTCAACAAATGAGATATTCAAGGGCAAAGTAGCAAATACCAAGAAAAGAGGAGCAATATGTTGAAGGATTGGCTGACTTAATTTGTAGGGAGTGTTATTAACCATTGTTATTTGTTGTGAAACACAGAGGCATTTTGTGCATATTTGACATAAAATCTCAAATGTTGTCTTGAATGTTCGAGTTATCCTTTAATCTCTGGAAATGTATATGTACCTAAATAATAGACATACATCACTCTCTAAAATTGTCTAGCACTCACAAATATAATGTAGGCCTAGTGTTTTCCTCATAACTTGGACATAGTAATGTGTCCAGCACATTTTTGGTCTGTAGCATATATATAATATAGGCCTGCTCTTATTTGTTGTAAAATCTTTAAGACCACTTATTAAAATTTAGATGCATTTTTTTAAATGACATCTCTTTTGGTTACTTTCAGAACAGTGGACATCCCTGAGTCTGTCTGTCTCAGTAGGCAGCTTCTCTCTGTGTGAACACAAGAAAAGAGGGGGGGAGGGGAAAGCAGTGTCTATTTGCTGTTCGGTTGTTGGTTTGGTTTTTTTTTTCCCCATAACTAAGGGGCTAAACCACTGAATACTATGTTTCCAAAATCAAAAGTTTATTTTAAAAGCAAATCTTAATGAGATAATGTGGATTTATATCAGCTGCTTACAGTACTTACAACATCATAAGTAAGCAGAAGAATAAAGAATGCAAAGTATGACCTTTAGAAACCAACAGAAGTGAACTAGGCAAGCTAGTGTCTTTCCATTCGTTTATTTTTTTCTTTTTCACCCGTATAGCATCGAAAAGCTATTGTTGTGAATGCTGTAGTGTTAATATTATCACAGACATTTTACTGTTTGTTTTCCATTGACTATACCTTATAAAAATAAATGTTTTTGGTTTAGTTTTGCCTTTTCACATGTTTTTTTGCTAGTTTCACTTTCCTCTACTGAAGTAAAAGTCCAGATTCTCTGACACTTGAACATTATGTAGCTCTCATCAAAACCTCTGTTTTAATATGGAAATGATTGTTAAAACATTACATTTTCGTTCTCTCAGCTTCAGGCAGACAAGCTGATGGCTCGTGAAGAGAAGCACATAGCCCACTGGGAGGAATTCATGAAAGAACAACAAAGCAAACGAGCAGAGGTGGATGAAGAGCACAGAAAAGCTATGGAGCGCCTCAAAGAGCAGTATTCTGATATGGAGAAGGAACTGGTCAAATATGCTCCCTTTTAAGACCTTTCTTTTTTAATAATGCTGGGTTTGTGCCAATACTCAGCTGCTTCTGACTTCAATTGCGATTCTTTTGTAAAGGTGAAACACAGAAGAAAAAGGGTTTCCTCTACAGGTTTGGTATGGGAAGAAAAGGTTTGCATACTTTCAACTTAAGTGCCTATCTGTGCTTGTTTTGTTCAGGGCGGGTGGAATGCCAGTATTTCTTCGTTTGTTGGAAAGTGGAACTGGAACTTACATTGCGTGACTACATCGGCTCAGGGAGTTGCAAACTGGAATTCTTTCCCACCTGCAGAGACTATCGTATCATTTGGGAAGAGAGAGACTAATGTAACATTAATTATCCCAGTGTGCAGCCTCAGCTCTTTCCCCAAAAGTAGGTGCAATAGGTTCCAGCCATAGTTAGCTGAGAATTCACTGGGAAAACCATAAAACCCTTTCATAGATTTCAGGAAAACCAACTTGTTTTCCACAATATTTTATTCTGAAGCTTTAGCAACTCTCAACAGAGTTTTAAATCCAATTCTAATTCCAGCTTTTGGTTATACATTCAGTATTACGAAGTAGAGTTGAGATTTCAATGGGTTTTTGCTAACATAAAAATGACTAAGTGAGCTTGGACAACAATTTCTTTTCTCTCCCTGTAAGTGTCTCAGGCCTCTCTTTTTAAGCTTTACTGTTCTAAGCAAAGCCAAAAAAGCTCAAAAGTAATCAAGAGAAACATATTGGTCTTTGTATTAGCTTTGTAGCTAGTACAGTATTTACCTTAGATATTTGACATGTTACTGGTTTACTTAGGATAAGCTTATCAGAACTTTGTAAAGCAATTGAGGAAAGTTTTTTGTTTATCAGTATAACAAATGAGCAGATTAGTGGTAAAATGCCTGTAATACTGATCTGCCTTCTTAATAACCATTACTCTTACAGGGTATGCAAAACTCCTTTTGCTTTTTCTTATTTACAACTTGCAGTTAACAGCAGTGTAACTGAAGAAGTTAACTTGATCAGCTCATTAACTAAGCAAAATGAGACATAGTCCCTTAATGAAATTTGCTGCAAGCTAACCGTTAGTACAGGAAATACCTTTCCGTAATTTAGCTGGTGTCCAATATAGAATGGAAACAGGTAAAAATAAACAGAATTTACCCTTTACCTGTATTGCAACAGTAATATGCCAACAATGGTTGCTTGTGTAAGTTTATGGCTTGGTGTCAAGGCTCCGTTCCTGGCAGCCTGTTGATAGTGTGATTAAAGTTAGTAGAGGAGATGGAATAAGTATTTGAGATTTCTTTCAATAACACTGAATTCCTGCCAAGCTGCTCTGCCTGCTACTGTAGGCCCAACAGCTTCATCAATCATCATCATGTATCTGGACTGGAAAGAGGACTTGCCGACACTGGGGCACGCTGGAATGTTGTTAATTCTCTGTTGTGGATGGAAAAAACGTAGATGTCTCAAAAGTATCCCACACATGAAAATTAGGAAAGCCTCTTTTAGAAAACCCCTATTTGAATAGAAGGTGACCTCTGTAATATTTTTCAGCCTTATGTACCCATGATGAATGTTGTAATGAAGCTCAGACTTTAATTTAAAAAGAAAAAGTTCTTGCCTGTCTTCAAAACTGGGTGTGGAATAGTTTTGATTGTTTTGAGCACAGACTGAAAATGGCTTCTCTCTTAGGAGATTATTTGATGTATACGTGCTCAAAGCCCACATATCTTTACAACAAAATGCGTTTACCTGCATACTGAATTAATTTTTACTTTCGCACTGATAATTTTTATTAAGATTTAAATATCTAATTAACTGTGCACTGGAGCTGTAGATTTTAGTATTTCACCAATTTGAGGGCTCTTAAGCAATGATGCAAGTGTTGCAAGTTGGATATTCACTGGAAAATAAACCGGTATTTCCAAAATTTTCTGGGATGCGTGCTCCTGATTCTTTGGAAAGCTTCTAAATACCAACACTAAAAATGTGTTCCTCTTTTAGAATGATACAGTTATTTTTATGCTGAAGATTATTTGAAAATTCTTTTCTTCATAGTCTGTATCTGCCTGTTGGCCCATTCTTACTCATTGTGGGGACTGCCTGAAAACTGTCTGTTGCTGAAGTCCTTTATTCAGAAACTTTCATTGGTTTTATATGATGTGCTGGAGGTTTTAAGGTACTTGGAAATGCTTCATCGTCTTTGAAGCAATTTGCCAACATTTAGAGGAAAACCTGTTTTTTCTGTCCAAATGCTTAAAAAAAACCCCCAAAACACTTATGTGTCAAAACAGAACACATCTGATGGATAAAAAAAGATCCATCTTCAGTAGTTTTTTAGCAAGGTGGGACTGTGGTCTGTCTGGACACAGTAGTTCCACAGTGGGACTTTTTTGTGAGATTCAAATTCTTAATTATTCACTAGTCTCTACCATATGGGAGAACTATAAAAATTAATAGTTTAAAAGTTGGGTTTATGTCATTGGTGCATGAGGAACATGTTTTACCTTATACTTGCAATATTTACATGACTGAATTTCATAGTTTTAAAAGTCTTGAGAGTTTATTTAATCCCTGTTAAACGCTCTAGATGTTTTCATTGGATTCCAGTAAGAGACAGAAAAGGTCCTCGACACATAACTTCTAATATGGCAGGTGAGTTTTGCAATCCATCTTTGTGCCAGACTTTGTGTAGAACTTTTCGCTTAACTATTGGTGTTATTTATTATACTGAACAATAGGTTTAACTGTTCTTTGTAACTGGAGTAAGTTTGGGTGTCATGTAATGGCATATTTGAATATTTTCTGGAATATTTTCTTAGTCTTTCTATTCTAATGAATACATAGCAAGTAGCTGATATCTTCCTTGGAACTGCTATATGAAATCTGCTGCTGCTGTGTTTAAGGGTAATAAGAAACTGAGGAACTGAAGCAATACTTACGGGCTTCTTTTGTTTTTAACTAACTGCCTTGTTTTAACAAGATGTGGTGTTCTCCTTGGAACGTTATATCTAAGGCCTATCACTTTTTTTTTTTAATCTTAGAAAGCTCGTTTACTTGCTCGTACTCTTCTTTCTATGCTAACACTAAGCAATAGTTTTTATAGAAAAATTCCATAACTACAGCTGGAACATTGCATCTTCTCTGGTACTCTAATTTATGGCTTGTTAAATCTTTCCTCAAAAACTCTGAAGGGTTTTTTTTCAGTAGTCAAATGAAATAGCAAATAGATGGCATAATCAGCTAGTTAATTGAATCCTATATAGTTCACTCCTGAGTAGAAAAGCTTCCTACATATCAGGGCTACAGATTTTGAGTTTTCCAAATATTCTCCAGTAGGTGTCAGTGCAAGCCTGAGAAGGAAAGTTAGAAAGCCTTTTTCATATGAGATATAGCATGTAAATATGTATGTTCAGTTGTAATACAGTACGTTGTATAAATACAACACATTTTGTGCATGAAACCACATGCTTTTAAATGAAAAAACTCACATTATTTGCCTGCAGCATTTTGTCCCATTAGTTCTCAAAAAAGTTTACAGCAGGTCACTCCTAAAATTATTTATGTATAATTAAATATTATAATAATAATTATTGCCGATTTGAACAGAATTGTCCACAATACTTATGTCTTCTAATTAAGATTTATTATAATTGGAAGTTAGACATAGTGTCAGAGATTTAAACCTTTATTGGTGTTCAGTTCAGTGGATCAGGTTTTCTGAAGGTTTGAGGCAAAAGTTTATGGTTATTGCTAGAGATTGTGCCATAATAAAGAAGTGAGGACTTCTGCCAGAAATTTTGTGACAAAATTGCCATCCTACGCACTTTTAAACAGGCCAGTTATTTTAATTGTTTATAATGGAATGAACTTAAACTAGTAAAGACGCAGCAGGCTCAGTGCTGTTGGTCTAGTTACGGTCTGTATGTCAAGATACAGCAGAATCTGCAGGAAAATGGGATTGCAGCTGCTGTAGTAGGATTTTAATGAATAACACAACTTTCATGAATAGTTTAGTCATAATATTATTCAGAAATTCCAAGTAACACAGACATTTAAAAGAAGGGAGAAGTCAAAAATGTCAAAATCTATTTTGGGGGCAGTTAACAAAGGGAGTTTTATAAGGGTTGAAAGAAATCTTTTAGAAATACAGTACTCCACCTATATGTACCTTCCAGTTCTGAAAAGTGTATAGTATTGCATGCAGGACCTTTACAGTTATATATATAGTAATGAGCAAAGACAATGGTGAACATTAGAAAAAAGAAAGGCTTGCAGAAGTCCTGCAAGGGCTTAAAGCTGTAGCACGCAAAATCCAGGGCTCAGATCTGTGTTTCCTGACTGGGAATCTAGCAAAGCTATCCAGCTGGATTTCAGATTGCCTCATTAAAGGCTTTCTCTGTGCCAAATCAGAACCTGGAGGGTTCAGGGTTTTGTTTAGGATCATTTTATCAACAGTGAAGAAAAAGCTGACCATTTCAATATGAACTTTCAAGACAATTGCACTGAAGGCTGGAGAATCATAGAATCAACTAGGTTGGAAACGCTGTATTTTAAAACTGTGATTGAAAGTAAAACCTTACATTTCCTCTCTTCTCTACTAATGACTCACTGGGTGGATACAAAGAGACCTTTAACTGAGTATCATTGTTATTTTTAACAGACATTGCATTTAACTTGATGTAAAAGAATTTAGTGAGAACCAAAGCACTATTTATGGCTCTCGCTTGTTACTCATTGCTACATTTTGAGATGCACATAATTTGTAAATTTATTTAGCATTTCATGACATATGGTCTCTATATTCCGTAATCTGGAGAAAAATACTCTTCGTTTTAGCTGAAGCAAACATTGCAGGACCTGGATAAGCATTTTTAGTTGTCTTTGTGTTAACTGGACAATAAATTCTCAAGCTTGCTTTGCAAAGCTTGTGGGGTGGTTCCTAGCCAGTGCTCTCCCAAACTAGGATGTGTAAAAATGCCTCTTGCTGTATCATGTTCTAGAATATGCACAGCACTTTTCAGTAGCTTTAGCTTTGGGAAATTCAGTTGTGGATTCCTTGAGGTCATAGGAAGTCCTTTATGAGTGGACCCAAGTTTGTCCTTTCCAGATGTTTTTTAGCCCTCATTAAATAAATTCCGGTTCCTGAAAATCAACTTTCCAGGTGACCCTAACTTGTTCCATTATTTACTGTGTCACCTAGAAAGCTTTTAAACTGAATTACATAAATAGGAAATACTGTGCATCCTTCCAATGTACTGATTTGAAGGAAAATTGAGCATGACTTAGAAAATATTTACTAAACAATTGGTTTCAAACAACTGATCAGCATTTGGAATCCTAAGGAGGAATTATCCTTTAAACTATCGAGACCTAGATGGTTCAAAAAAATTTTCAGAATCAGCAGTCTGCAATGCACCATAACAGTGGAGAAGTTCTCTGGCATCCAGAAGCACTCAGAGGGCATAGGGCTTTGATATTTGTGTCCTAAGCAAGTTCAGAGGTGCTTATTGTGTTAGACAGATGTGTTGACTTCATTGTCTGAGACACTGTGAGTGCAGAATACAAATGCTGCACAGATACCTAGTGTAGGACAGTGTCTTTCATTTTGTGTAAGGCTTTCTGTGTATCCATGTATCCAGGAGAGGTTGGTCTAAACCAGGCTGCCGTTTCTGGTTGTGAAAAATACAAAATACATATATAAAAATGTGGGGTGACCAGGGTGTATTGTGTTTTGAACTTTTCTTGCAGCTGTGACTTGCAGGTGGTACAGCAAATGCAATTTCCTTTAAAACATCCATGAACAGATAGAATTTTATGTAATAAAGCTGTTTAATTATTGACTTTTTGTTTCTTAGCCAGATGTTGGAGTAGGGAGTAAATGGATGATGCAGCCCACTACATTGGGTTGCTTTACAATGGTGGTTGGTGTTCGTTGCTGAGGTGGCAGTCACCATCAGCACGGGATCACAAAATGCAAAATCTTTCTTCAGTTTATTTGGTTTTAGAGGATGCAAATCCTAGAGAAGTGTGTGGCGATCAAACTGGAGCATGAAAAGTCATAGCAGAGTTTCTGTGTGCTGTCCATTTGTCCTTTGCAGTCTCTCCTGAAGAAGAAATAGTAGTTCCCTCTTTCCAGGCCCGATTTCACTTTTATCAAAAATTTAATAGAAATTCAAAAACCGAGTTGATCTTTTGCCATTATCTTCAGTCAAAATAATGTAAGATCCTCAAGCTGGGCCTCTGTTGTTACGAGGTTCAGTGCTGATTATATTTTGCCTGTTGACACAGGACTGGACTAAGACCACATACCTCTGCAAGGAGGTTATGCAGCAGCTATTGTATTCGTGCTACTGTAGGTCATTGCCTCAGTATGCTCCCTTTGAAACAGCTGCCATAAAGAGAAACTTCAGCTGAAAACTATTTCCAAATAATTTTCACACGGTAAGAAATTATTCTTCATATATGATGTGATTTCCACGTGCACCTTCCCTGTGCTTTCAAGTTCCCAGGCTAGTTTGCCCTGCAGAATCCAATAAAGAAGTGTAATTTCTCCCTAGGGTTTTTTCTGGTCATGTTTGATATCACTTAACATAATGAGCTTTTTAATCCCACATCGTAAAAGGTTTTTTTTTAGGTTGGGGTTTTTTTTCTTCAACAAATAGCGTTGCTTACATCCCTCCGAAAGAATGCTCTTAGTTATGTGAAATGTGGGCATGTTGTCTGGGCCAACCTCTTATCTACACCAGATTCAAAAAGTCTGGTTCAGTACAGTGGCTTAGACTGCATGTTTTTGTTGTGTTTTGTTTCTTTTAAAAACATGTATGTATGTGTCTTGTTAAAAAACATCGCTGCCCCCGTCTAGGAACAATGCAACACTCACATCATTTCCTGAAAGAATAGAGTTGGAAGGCAATTATCTACTCACCAAACAGGCTAAAACAACAGTTCCTGATATTCTTCTCAAATATTTCAACTTCCCAGGAATCCGGAAAAAATAATTCCATGAGACGGTGTTATGAATGAAGGTATGACATTTCAGTTTCCTTCACTTGGAATCAGACATCCAGAGGTAATAAATTACCGTGCACTTGGCACTGCTGGAAGGGGGTCTGGCTGTGGCAAATTGTTTTTCTTCAGAGCAGGAACAATGAAGTGCTTTTACATCCTTCTCTGTCTGGTGACAGGCATGGCTTCTTAATGGGCTTTCGGCAGCAATCACATGAATTATGCCTAGAAGAAACAGGAATCTGACAACAAAGTACCTTGAACCAAATTTATTTAGGGATAGGAAAGTATAATTAAGATTTGTTGGGGGTTTTTTTTCCATTTTACCTCTGTGAAATAAAGCCAGTGAGATGGTCTGAGAACTGAACTCTAACAAGAAAATAAATGGAAAAAAAAACAAGTAGTGAAAAAGCATCTTTACCTCTTGAATCTCAAAAGAAATCAGTTTTCACCAGCCTTTGCCTGGTGCCATTTCTGTCACTGAAATAAGTAGCTACATCTGCTGCCTGTATTCATTTTATGTTTGGTTTTGGTTGGGTTTTTGGTTTTTTCTTTTTCCTCCCGTTGGTGCAAAGGAAAGAAGAGTAAATACACTGAAAAGGGATTCAGATACTGCTTTTGCAGGTTATCTGTCAAATTTGATTTTCAGCTTACTTATTCATGTCTGAATAGTTCTTAGATGAATTTGGATTGTATGACAGATGTTGCATAGGCACAAAGAAAAGTGAAATGCTGCTCCTAGGAAAAGAGTTGATGCTCTTGATCTTTGAAGAACTGACTTGAGGTATTTAATAATCAAGCAGATGGAAGATACTCCTGAAGAACTGTGTGTTTGGATCCAAAGTGAAGTATTTTGGCAAGGTAGCACCAGCAGCCTTGCACTATTAAATTTGCAAAGTCATAGCAAGAAAACAGCAAATCAGTGTGCATCAAAAAAAAAATAATATTAAACCAGAAGCTTTTAATTGAATCTGTTCTCATTCTTGCTTCAGGGTGAAGTTTGATGAAAACTACAAATGGAAATATATAAATTATATTTAATTGATTAAGAAGAGAGACCTGATTTAATGAGAGGATATGCATATCATCTAAGTTTTCTAAGAGATTGTGTTCTTTTTTTATTTGAGAGAACTCAACTGAGTAGTCCCACCAGCTTCAGTGGTAGGTGTTGTAAGCACATGCCACACGCCAGCAGAGGTTGCAGAGTTCAGCTCTATACTTAGCATCCTGAAGCAGATTCCACATTTACAAGGGATCACTTGGCCAGGAAGACCTAGACTTAGCAGACAGGTCTGCATATCTCCACAGCATGTACTGTTTGTGCCAGGGAAAAGAGAAGGACAAAATCCTGCTCCTGTTGAAATCTTCAGCAAAATTCCCAGTAACTTCAGTGCAGCTAGAATTTAGCTAGCATTTTTGGAATCAGGACTTTTCAAGGACAATAGCAAGTAGTCCCTTTTTTTAGTAATGACACTAAACTATGGTAAAGAAATGTGACTAATGTAATCACTATTCTTGTACCACATAACTTTCATGCCCGTACTATTTAGATCTTTTTCAAATTGAATCTATCATTGCAGATTTGTAATTTATCTGCCTCTTTCTGTTTTAAGAAATAATGGAAAGTGTAATCCTGTTTGCTGTATCAAGCTTTCATTGGTTCATCACAACTCAACCCTAGCTTTTTCTAAGTATTTTAAATTGTTAGGCATCTCATCAATAACGAGGTCAGACACCTTTAGCATGTTTCATGGTTGATGGCACTTTGTGGCCAGCAGACTGGTTGGTACTACGTGTAAAGAGTAGATAGTAAGACTACCAAAATGTTACAGTGACTTTTATATGAACAAAAAAAAAGAAAAAGTTGAAATTTAGCTTATCATTAAATAGATCTTTCTTTTCCTGCCTGCCAGCCCTAGATGCATAACAGGGATATATGAAGGTGAATTTCTTCATTTTGTTTTCTATGCTCTTGCTCATGGTGATACACTAATAATTTCCGCGGATGTTTTGGTGGAGCCTTTTCAGATGGCCTCATAGTTGTGACCGATGGTAGGATTCAAGGACTTCATGCTCTGCTTTTCACCAGTACTGCCCCTTCAGCTTCATTTCAGCTTACTGCTGAGTTGGGAATGTAATCTTAAAGGAATAAAAGGTAATGAACTATTTCTGTTACTAGAACTTTAGTTCTAGTAACAACTTTAGTGGCCATTAAGCTGGTAACAGATGTTTAACTGAAAGGTCAGATAATTTACAACGTGAAACATTATTTCAGTTGCCACCTTTCATAATTATAAGTGTGTAGTTTACCTACCTAATATTCCTAGTGTTTGTGGCCTCCATGTAATTAAGCGTACACGAAGGATTATTAGCTAAAATAATCTGGGCTGAGAATCAAACCCTCACTCTATTATAGGATCATAAAGAAGAAGGAGAAAAAAACCTGACCCAGAGTGTCAAGCAAAGCAAACTAAGAGTCATTATTGTGTCTTGCTGTTCTGTATTGATATTTTGCTAAGCTAAAGATTGGATTAGAAGACTCAAGTGTCAGTTTGCTTGAAAACAAAGTGTATTGTAGGACTTATGGTCCAGAAACCTAGGCACACAATTTAAAAAATAAAAAAATCCGAAAAACCCATGGAATTTAATAGAGAAGAGTGGAATTTATTATCTGTTATTTTAATGTTTGTAGAACACAGGATTATCTTAGAATGCAAATAATTCAGTTATGAAGGCTCAACATTTATTTTCTATAAAATCAAAAAGGAAAGTTACTTGCTTCTTTCCAGTGAGTAACTGCTGTGGATCCAGGGGCAGTAGGGTTTGGGCTGGGGGTGGAGGGGTTGATTTTTTCCTGAGTATCATACTGGAATAGTTGTGGTTTGTGATAAGTATATAATCTTGCTCCTGGCATCTCTGTAACTTTGTGTAAGTAGGTAAAAGGGTAAAAGCAAAGCTATCAGGATAATGGTACTACATAGATACATAAGGCATTCGTAGTTAGATTCTCTTCCTATACTTCTTGCTGTTAAATGCTATAAACAGAGAAGATGGAACCTAATACATATTGAGAAAAAAAAAATCTTTTCCCTACCAAATGTATATTCATTTAGTTTTTAGATCGGTGGTTGAACCGGCACTTAAAGTTATAATTTAAAATTATAATTTAAAAAATGAAAATAAAAATTGACTTTGCGGGGGCTGTTGTGTGTCCGGCAGTGGCCGGATGCTAGGGCAGACTTCCCAATTAGAAGGTTGCGTGCCCCATCTGGTTGGCCAACTTCACTGTTTATGCGTCCTACACTTTACCGCAGTCGAGACTCAAAACAGTAAACACCTCGGAACACCAAAAGTGCCAGAAGCCACCTTATTTTTGTTGTTATTTTCTGTAATTATACCTGCGAGGATGGGAGAGTTCTAGCACTTTGTTTTTCTCACCTTTTTTTCCCCCTCCTCCTTTTTTATGACTTTTATTTTGCATCTCATAAACCCTTGGCAATGGGTGCAACAGCTGCCTTTGGACTCATAGGTGGAGAGATGCTCTAGAACACGTACGCTTCCAGCAATAATCAGTACTCTCTTTCTCCATGCAGCATGCCAGTGGTACAACCAAGAAAGCAAACGTCATGTGTACAGCCTCCTTGCATGATGTGGACTTGCCCTCAAGAGTTGTTTCCCAAGGGGAATTTCCCTCCTCTCATTTCTGTTCAGTGTTTGGCTTCCCAGTGAACAACGACACTCTCTGAGCTCTAACATTCCTCTTTTACTCACCTCATCCCTGACTGTACTTTTCCTCAACAAGCCTAAATCAGGGGTTGCATAGTTCTGATTTATTTTCCCCTTCTTTTTTGCTTTCTTTAACATGAAAAGGTCAGTTTGGTTTACTTTATGGTAGAAGGACTAAGATTTTATAATGGAAAAGATGGATTCAAATTGGTTTTACAGAGTTTAAGTAAGGTTAAGCAGAGTTCCCCAAAGGTTTGTACTGGTGTTGGTGCTGTCTAATGTTTGATTTGGAGGAAGGCACAGGCAGTGGGGTGGTAAATCAACACATGACCAAAAAAAATCACTCAGTCACATTTAGTAAGGAAGAGAAAGAAATGTAGAAGGGCCTAACAAAGAGCAGGCAATCTGACATGATGGTGGAGATGTGATTGATAGCAGTGCAATGCGATTTAGAGGACAATGTTGATTATTTATATGTACTAGATTTTGAATTTACTGAAACCAGCAGGGAAAAAGATACACACATTGCTGTGAAGACCTGAGTGAAAACATCTCTTCATGTTGCAGTGTTTGCTGGAAAGTAGGTAGGTACGTGGGAAAGTAGGTAGTATTAAAAGGACCATACTAAAAATAAAATAATGTAATACCATGGCATATAGTATGTACTCACATAGACTACTAAATACAGTCTGCTTCATCCCAGAAGGGATATAACTGACATGGAAAAAGAAAAGGACAGTGAAAATAAAATGAATTTTGAAGAAGTGTGTATTAGGGGGAAACCTTTAGAGGTCTAACTTGGAGAGTAAAGTCTGCAATATAGTAAACTGTGGACAAAGTAAATCGTATGTTTGTTCACATTTATTATGCAGGAGTAGAGAGAAAAATGGATTAAATCTATTTGATTTAATTTTACAACTGATTAAAGAAATTGTTTTTTACATAACATGCAATTGATTTGTAGTCCACGCTACAGGTTGCTATTGACCGACTGCTTTGTAGGTGAACTTTCTGGGAAAATTGCCCATGCTTCATTGAAGGACTTCATTTAGGAAACTTTCCATTGCCTTTTCTAGGCAAATTTCATGTGACCTTTCCTAACTCTTGCGTACTGTCCTTGACACAATGCTTTCTAACACAGACTAGGGAATCTCATCAGATAGATACTTAGCTTTGGGTACGTGTTTTCCATGGATTTTACATTTTCAAACAGCAAATTTCATGCTGTGTGTTTGTGTTACAATTGCTACCTAATTCATAATTAGTTAGGGAACTCTGGGAATGCATTAAAAGCAACAAATCAAATATTTTACCAGAAGTATGCTGTTATATTCTTTTTTCTTTAAGAATCCCCCTGTCCCATTCCACCTTGATGTTTTTCTGGGTAGATACAGATTCACATGTATTTCACAAAATGCTGAATGAGGAAAATGCATATGGCTGGTCATCTTGCAATTGTTTCCAGAGTTAAACTTGGCCGTGAATTTTAGGCAGGAAGAAGAACTAAGGCAGTGCTGTCTGTTAGAAATACCTTGTGGGAAGTGGGGTGGCTTTGGATCCTGCATGGCTTTGAAAAGTGGTACAGGGTAACACATACGACTACATGGTATGTGTCTTGGGAAGGACAGAGAGAGAGCTTCTAATTAGGAAAACATGAAGAATCCCTATTTTTTTCTGTAAGCAACTACATTCACGCCGTTAGAAAAGCTTTCTAGGGCTTTGAAATAAATTTACCTTGCAAAGGTACTGAAAGACAAGGTGGCTGCTGTCTGTGCCAAATCTGTAATACTCTTGTTCAATAAGACTTCACTGTAAATAAGCTTTCAATCTATCTAGCTTTGCTTTATGTGGAATTTAATAGTTCAGCAGCATATGTTTGCCTACAGCTGGTTTTGCTTCCAAAGTGTAATGTATCTATCTTGCTTTCTTTTAATGCCACTGGAATAGTTGGGCACTTGTGTGGGGACTGGCTGTTGAAGTACCTCTTGGAGAGCAAGATTGGCTTCTGATCATGAGAGAAGGGGGATATGGCTGGGGTCATCTTGCAGATGAGGAAATAGTGAGGCTTTCCTAGTGCTGCTGCAAGAACAAGAAATGTGGTAGTACTGTCCTGAAGGGTGGGATAAGGAGCATTAAGCAACCTGAGAAGAGCTAGGCTTTCTTTTTCACTATAGTAGTATTGCTGGCCAAACACTAAGGCCTAATCCAAATTAAATCTTCCTTGGCCAACAGTGAGAGTTGGACAAGGCTGCTGTTGTAACGAGAAAATACAAAAATCCTCTCCTTTTTAAAACAAGCAAACAGACACTCCTCCCTCCCCCCCCCCCAAAAAAAAAAAAAAAAAACAAGAAAACCCCCACAACCACTCCCACAACACACACACCCCCAGCCAAGTCATAGAATCATAGAATGGTTTGGGTTGGAAAGGACCTTAAGATCATCTAGTTCCAACCCCCCTGCCATGAGCAGGGACACCACACACTAAACTATGTCACCGAAGGCTCTGTCCAGCCTGGCCTTGAACACCTCCAGGGTTGGAGCATTCACAACTTCCTTGGGCAGCCTATTCCAGTGCCTCATCACCCTCACTGTGAAGTCCTGTGTTTCTGAATCGGATCACATACTTCTGCTTCAACACAGAAGAAAATTTAATGAGAATTTAATACTTCAATCTTGAGCTTCCCGCTGAGCAGCTGGCTTGGGCTCCTTCACAGAAACAGGGCAAGCAGTAGGTGATGGGAGGTTTTCCAGTTAGCATTGGCATACTTCAGAAAGCAGAGAAGGTATAGAAATGGAGAAACGGATATATATTAATAATTAAAAATAACCCACCTTCACCAGTAACAACACAGAAAATACTTTCCATGCTATGTAAGTAATTCATCAACATTTAAGCTGATTAAAATTTGATAAACTACTACCTTCCCCTTTTTCTGATAGGAAGGCTGGGACCCGAGATAAAGCAGTGTCATGCTGGGGAGGACAAACAGACTAGCATCCAATAAACTTTTTATACATTTATTTTGCTAAGACTGATTCCCATTTCCTTTGTAACTCTTTGTTTATTAATGAGTTGACTCATCCAGAGTCCAGCAGCTTGTTTCCACACCAGAGAGATGGATTTGCACCCCCGCCAAGTGGAGTCAGAGGCAGAGATAACAGCCAGCAACAACAATAGTCTTCCCTGGTCCCTTTGCCAAGAACAATTGGCAAAAAGGACTTGGGGAGTAACTTATCACCAGTGCAGGGAGAGACTGAAGCTCTGGAAGCACAGGGGTTGCTGCTTATCTGCCACAGATGAACAGCAGGATGTGACCAAGAGCCAAGCTCACACTACAGGCTTTACCTGGCAGAGGAGAAGACAGGCACCCATCAGTTAACATAACTTTCTATGATAACCAGCCAGTTATTTTAAGTAACTTACGACAGAGCAGGCTAATTTCAAGTGTCAAATCCACACTGACAAAACCCTGAAGATGGTTTGGTCCTGAGGTAAGTACTGTTCACGAGTGCACACACATCCTTGAATTGGTTAAGCTCTTCCCAGATGTCTCGCTGTATTTTTAAATATGAGCAAGTCATCAGATCCTGCGCTATGGGTGATGTGAATTGGGCTCACGACAGTTGGTATTTGATGTTTCAACCTGCTTCTCTTGAGTCTTACTCCGCAAAATAGTGAGCACCTGATCATATCGACTCAGCTGTGTTGGATCCTCGTGGCTCTTTTGCTGAAGAGTAAAAAGTAGGAACACCTGAGGCAAATTCTTTTACAAAAATTATACCAGTTTCACCTTGTGGCTGCATCATGTTTCTCTCTGAGAGAAGGTCCCCCTACTACCTAGTCAAATAAATACCAACTTCAGAAACATAACAACTCTCAGATAGGTGCAGCTCTGCAGCTCTTCTTCAGATGGGTTTTTAGACAAAACAGGTATCTTAAATAGCATTTTGAATCCAACTGAAACCCATGAAGATAAAGTTCTGTGTGTGACATACAACTCGTCATGATTAATGAAATCAGTGTGTGTAATTTAGCAGTGTGTGTAATTACTCACTGTGTGTAATTTAACAAAATAATATAGTAAGTTTTGCGGCTCGGGGTGAGCAGCAGTGTGAAGTGGTGTGTTGTAGATTGTCTACTATAGCTGGCCTTCATACTGCTAAACCCCATTTGGATTAAGAAGCATGTTAATCTGTTCTGCATTTCTTCATGTGCCTTACTCAAATTTTCTTCTTCACCTAACTCAGAGCCAGAAACCATCTTTCCAGTCTGGCTCAGTAGAGATTATTTCGTATTATTCTTTCCTTTCCCCTGTCTACACAGCTAGATCACATTGAGATCCTTCCACTTCTTTTTCTGCAGACCTGTCGTCTCTATAACTTAAACCAAATCTCTCATTTGAGCTTTTGGTGTACCCTGTATGGCTCTTCAGCTCTTGCATCATGCTCTTTGCAAGTATGATACAGACACATGCTTTGCCCTGCCCCCCCCAAAACAGGTGTTCAATTCAAACTTGGCTTTTATTTGTTTGATCATGCTACTTCTCACTTCAGATCTCAGACCTGGCTTCCATGTAGCATCATATCCAATTTAGGACTCTGGTTCCATCAATGCAAGGAGACAAAATTACTGTTCCTTTTGAAACTTTAAATTTCCTGGTATTTAGAATTCTAAAGTTAGGCTTTACTGAACCATTAATGTTATTTTTGTTTCACAACAGAAAGGAGTGGGGTAAAAAAAACCACAAAGATGGCTTTGCAATACAATTTTTCAGAACCACTAGACCAAGAGATAAGAAAGTTACTGATTTCCGACATATATCTTAGTTCAGGGTGGCAAAGTAATGATTTCCTGTGAATCAACAATACTGTTACAAAATTTGTGCATCAAAAATGTACTTATGCTATGATCTTTGTCTACAAGCCGACCTCAGCCTCCTGTCTTCTCACTCCCACTTTATCTCATCACATATAGGCTGGTAGCACTAAAGGAAGAGACCACGCCTTTCCCATATCTTTTTTTTATTTAAGCCCATTTTTGCTTGCTCTATAAATAAGTAATAGCCACTGTGGTGCCAGGGAAGGAAAGGAAAAAGCTACAATTAGATCACGAGGCAAAATAAGAAATCAACAAACTGAAAAATATTTTCCTTACAGAATGCAACCACTCTGGGAGGAATCAATGCAGTCAGTGTTCTATGAATGAAATACATCTCTTGGCTGTAGCTTTCCTGTTCCTGATAAAGAGACTGCCATGACGTGCAAGGTCATTTGGGACACCTTAGTGGTGGCACAATGGGCTGCTCACCCAGTGCCAACTTGCAAGCTGCTAGCAGGCAGGGGCTGCAGGGCAAGGGCTAGAGATGCTCCATGGGCTGCCAAAACTCCAGGCGGGGACTGGCAGTGACCCCCACTTTCAAGTACTTGCTGCTGTGGTGCCCTTCCCTTGTGCTGGGTATTTGGCAGCAGGATTAGTGCCACGACAGGCTCTAGCAAGTGAAGAGCAGAAGGAGCGGTGGGGCCAGGAGCTGGCCAGGGGCCAGCATGACTTTCTACTTAAATCAGCATGGTAAGTGGTGGTTGAGTGCCCCTTTGTCCCCACCGTCAGCCCAGAGTCAACATGTCACCAACGTGGCTTTAAAACCCATTAGTATTCATTCCCCTTAAGGTACTGGGGTTTTCAGCCTATAATCTTACCTCATGTTTCTAAGCATTCAGCTATATTTTAGCAACTTGTTTGGCTCTTGATGTAAACCAGCTACTTTTATTATGTAGTGCTATCAATCAAATCAATTTGTCTATTGAGTTTTCACCATGCCTCTTTCCTTCTCATCTATTCTCTCTTTAAGTTTCCTTTTCTCATTATCATACTAACCTTGCCTAATATACAATTGTATTTTTCATCCAAATTCTAGGGTTTTTTTACAAGGATTTGAGGAAACTGGGACACAGTTCATCCCGGATGGATGTTACCTAATTTTTTAAAGTGCTGTAAATTTCTTGTCTTATCAGCAACAAAATATAAATAATGAACATGAACTACACTGGATTCCCAAGAGAAAGGCTGGGAGTCAGGAAGTTAAACACCTTCTCATGAGATCAGAAGGGAGCGTTGTCACAAATGTCTTTCTAAAAACAGATCAAAATGTATGGCCACTTCAGGTGCAGCATGACTCTGTATAGCAGAGCATATTGGAGCTCTGAAAGGTTTTTGCTACCTCCCTGACCTGGAGAGGCCAAGAAAGCCAGTCAGTCCCAAGTAACAGTAGGAAGGAGCCCACAAGAGAAGTTACGTTTCAGGATGGAGGAGATTTGGAAGTATGGTCCCAGGACTGTCAGCTGTTTCCACCACAGCCATGATTACCAGACATATTGATGGTAGTTTATAATTTTTCCATCTGTACCCTCAGGCTACTTTTGGCTACCGATAGAACTTTTAGTCCTCTCACAGATCACTCTGCTATATTCACACCACCTCTATGTCAAAGAGCTTGAGGAAACTCCCTGCCACTACTGGCACTGGCAGCATCCTGCTATTTCAGTTTTGGGTGGATATGATCAACGAATCTTCCACTTCCTCAGCTTCTTCATAGAGTTGCTTCTTCGTGTACAGCAGTAACATTGGCTCAAAGAGGACTTTAAATGTTCAGCTCATCTTTTGCCAATCCCTTTCTCACCACAAATTACTTAAGAAGACATCCAAAACGTGTATCTGATAGTTATGCCAGGTAGTAACCTTTCTTTTCTCCAGAGTAAAAGCCTCTAAAAGCTGAGCAACACTTACAGATGTCTTTCTACACAGGCAAATGCAGCTGGTTGTGGTTTTTCTCCCCTCATCAGTGTGTTAATCTACTAACACTCAGCAAATGCACCTGGAAGGCATTTCTGAGACTGAGGAGCAAACAGCACTGAACACCAGCTGAGAAAGAGTACCTAACATTACCTAAAAATAGCATTTGAAAGTGGTAAAGGCAAATAACCCTTCTTCCAACTACAAGCCAAGATCTCTTGTAATTTAACACAGCTCTGTAGGTTTTAGCAGAATCTGCTCCCTGATGGATCCAAACAGATTGGAGAGCTAGAAATCCAAGAGATTTCTTAACTTTTCAACAAAAATTGCTGTTCTGAGCTGCCTGTGGACAATGCTTTTCTATAAATAATTAAATGCACTCATGAAAAAGCCATTTTCTTTCCTGATGCAGAGGACCCTGAAAGTTTCCTATAGTTTCAAACATGGTGCATACACAGCACCAGGACAGGCCCCTGCAAAAGAAGAATCATGTGTGGGATGGCAGCTTGATTTAGAGGGACGGTTCAGAAGATGGTGGCTGGAAGTTGCTCAAACATCAGCTTGAATTTGGCTTCATCTCAGAGAGCTTTGCCTTTACTTCAGGGAGGACTCCTGTTCCGAACTAAGTGGCCCAGCATTGGAAGGATACTGTTTCAGAGCATTAAAAGGTGTTTACCTGGGACCTGTGCAGGGCTCAGCAAAAGAATAACCTGCCTACACTGTTGTAATGTTCCAAGAAATGCATCATCTAGTGCCCTGATAAGATGGTGGGGAGGACAGTGTTGTGGTTGCATTTCTGATACTGGCCTTAAGCAGTTTCTGTGGTTCCCTAATTACACGAGCATGGAAAGAGGAGAGATACAAACCTCGAATGTCTCCCTCACCCCTGAAGGGGTGAGATCCCCAATGTCAGGAATGCATTTACAGGGTACTCTTGCAAAATGCCCTTTGTGGGTGAGGTCAGGGCTGCCTCATGGAGTGAAAGGGAATAAGGCTGTAAGGAGTGAGGGAGAAGAAGCTACATTGATTTTTCTGCAGGTGTTCTTCTGGGACACTGCTGCAGAGTTCAGTATCTGAGCCTGGGACTCAGCACACCAGCCTTAACCTTCACCTCGATTTCCCAGGACACCTCTTGAAGCAGTTTTTATTAATTAACAACATATGAAAACTTATTAAAGACTAAAAATAATTACAAGACAGATTTTTTTTTTTTAGAGGTTTTTTTTTTTTAGTTTTTTAGTGTTGATCAGTGACTGGAAATGCAATGACTTAAAGTACCTGGTGTATCAGGGAAGCGCCTCGTACAAATAGCAAAAAGGCAATACTTACTATTACCATGTAAAATTAATAGTTTATAACACAAGAGCAGGTCCAGTTGCATCAGTGGGACTCCAGATATGCCAGTATGAGAAATGCAGCACGTAAATCCTCACCTTCTTCTTTGCAGTGTCTCATTTTGGACACTGAAGATGCAAGCAGATAAAGATGGAAATGACACAAAGCCCTTGATGTTTTGAGTGCCTTCCAGCTTCATAGAAGTTTGAATATACATCTCAAATTTATGACTTGGGTTCCAATCAGTAGTAACTGTAGTCCAACAGTAGTAATTGCTACATTAGAGTACCTGAAATAAGAAGTCTCCTTTAACTGTCAGATTTTGAGCATGTGCAGGCTGAAAGAGTGATTCACTGTAATAAAGCCAATGATATGTATTGACTTTTGGAGCTGTATCAAGGAACTAGAACTTCCATCTTCTAGTACCTGAACTTTGTCAGCAAACAGAAGTACCAAGCCAGATGTCATTGTGACAACAGATGCTAACAGTAATAACAGATATTACAATGCATATTTTTCAGCACAATTTCTCATTATCATGTTTTTGTAAATCCATGTTTTGATCTTCCCCTGCACAGCAGGGATGTCCAAGTAGAGTTGTGTGACAGCTGTAACCTCACATAGTTTGAGTGAATATGTGATAAAGAACAGGAAACAACAAAGTTAGAGGGAGAATAAAGCAAAAGTTAATCATATACCAGAAGTTGTTTCTGTAGTTGCTATGCAGAATGCTCAGTAAAACATATTTACTATTTATGGTACCTTTTTTCCAAATTAATTTGCAAGTATTCAAAAATTAATCCTCACATCACTCACATGGATTGAGTATAAATTTATTTGTGGTAGGGCAAAAGTACAGACTTGCCACCGTACAGTGACTCATCAGTAAGGTTTTGAGTTTATTGTGTCTCTCCAAAGCTGGTAGCTTCAGTGTGGATACTCTGGCTGCTGATCACTGATGTAGGCTGGGGCAAGCAGTGCCTGTGCACTGAGACTGCCAGAGGCTCAAGTCAGCTGCCTGTCAGTTATATGCTTACAATGAAAGATCCACTTTAAAAGCAGGATCTTCCATTAAAAAATAACTTCCATTTGCAAACAAGCTGTATGTACACAGCCTTATCTAGAGAACCTTATATTGCCTCAACTTTGAGATAACAGGGGAAGAAACTGCTGCCAGGACCACATCTCGGTGGATGAAACAAGCACCCTTGTCACAGGTGCTGCCCGCTCAAGGAGGATTTGCTGTGCACTAGACAGGATCCGGATCCTGCAAACACGTGGAAAGGGTGGCTTGTGCATTGCCTGAGGTACAGCCGAAATGTCTTTCTGTTCTTCCAGCACTTACACCAACCTCTTGATACTATGGTCAAAACAGTTGTTTTGACCAGGCAGCTTTCATTTGGATCCACCTCATTCACACACGGAGGAAAAAGGTGGTTTTATTGATAGCTTTATGCTATCATTTTAATGTAGTGAACTCAAAGTCTGCACTGACACGTACGCCTGGATGATGAATGTTTATCACTTCTTTGTGGTAGTTTTGCCCACAATACCTTACTGGGTACTCTGTAGGCAGGAGACACAATTCTGTTCTTTGCTTGAGTTATTCCACTAAAAGATATGCAGAATGGATTCATTACATCTGAACTAAGTGTCACACTCGCTAAATATTGAGTGAACAAGTGATGCATCCTAACCCTGGGTTTCCTCTCTTTCCTGCTCCTATCATCCAAAACATGCATAGCCCTTGCCTGTTACTATCCTAATGTTTTTGGACGGCAATGTAAAACTGTGAGATACTATTTCAAAGTTGAGTCAGTCTTCCTAAATAACTTATTATTTCTTGAAGATAACATTGTAAGTTGGATAAAAAGTATATTCACTTTTCAAGGCATCTTGCTGGTGTGAGAGAAAAGGTGCTTTCCTTTTTTTCCTAGAGGGTGAGATGCATGTCTGGTTTGCAGGGCTTCATGTGCCATGTGCCAGTGGGAATGACTGTTAAATGCCTATATTGAATTACTGATTTAGCAATAAGATCTGCTTGCCACAACAGGCTCAGCACAGTGCTTTGTACACATGAAAAGCAAGTAGTTCTGGCTCAGTTTCTGTTGTTTGCAGAGGCTGAGAGCTCTTTAATGTAAAAGAAAGTCAAACCCTGAGCCAATTGATGGTTTTGAGCACATGAAATCATGGGTCAGTATAAACAATACAAGTTCATAAGCAATATGTGAGGATAAATAAACTTTTCATACCATAAAATCAAAGTAAGATTCTCCCCCTTCCCATATTCCTTCAAGCAGGAAGATGATTAGGAGAATATGTGGAATACAATGCACTTTATTTACCTGGCAGTTTTGTAGAGACTGAAGCTTCAGAGAGGCATTTGCTGGTGACTGTCTGTCTTTAAGAGGAATCTTATGACCCACAACAGAGCATGAGAAAGTAACAGTATTTCCTGGTGGAGGATTTTCAGTTAAGACTGGGCTTGATAGAAACAGGGATTTTGGTGGGTTATGCCACTGGCTGGATGTTCCCAGGCTATCTTTGGTACCTTCCTGTTTCATGATCAAATTACACGTTCTTCTGCATGAGGTGGAGAAAGAAAATAGATTTAACTGTTCAGAGGTCGATGATGTTCTAAGCCATCCGTGACTGCCACTGCCTAATTATAAGATTTTTAATTTTCTACATGCAGAGCTTTAACAAGTTGTGTTTGAGCTCATATCAAAGAAAAGTACTTTATTTAATACTTTCTAGTAGTAGGCGCACATGTGATCTATATATCTTGGCAAGATGGCAATCAAGGAAGGATTTGGTTTTTATCACACAGACTGAACCTTCACAGAAGAGCTAGCGTATTTAGTTCTGTTAAACTGTTTGAGGTACCTGAGGTTTTCATTGAGAACATCAGCATGGAAAATTAATTTCTCCCTGGCTGAATGCCTAAAGCTGCAGTCACTGATTTAGTCATATTTACCCAAGGATTAGATCAGAAATACAGGTACCTAGCAGTTTTCTAGCACACTAAATGCACTAGAAACACACTCGTGTTTCATGAGATAACATTAAATTCTGGCTACAAAAAGAGCTGCTTTTCTTATTGAGAATGATGATTCCAAAACCTCTGTCAGCCAAAGCAGCTTAGAGCAAACTGAAATGGCAAGGACACAGTTACTGCTCCTAAAACAGAAGTCTCTGCTTGAGAACCGTTTGGACACATAAGGAGAAGGACAGAAAAGCTGATGAAACTACGCTGGCTACATGTGTCCAAAACAAACTCCAAAGATCCTGCCACAGTCTCTCTCCTTATCTCGTGAAGGGGTAGTGGTAGTACATCTGTTGAAAGCAGTCCTTAACATGCATGATGTTTTGAAGTCTTTTTCCACCAAGCAGGAGTTAAACAGATCACTCAGGGTAAGACAGAAAGAGATAATTTGGCTAAATCATTGTCTAGCCAAGTTAGTCACTGTTAGCTGCAGTCCTCTCATTTTTTGTCTCCGTTACACCTGTTCTTGAAATGTTGCTAGATGACTTTCTGTGTTCAGGGGAATGATGGCATGCTTTTCTGCTAGCTTTGGCCTCTTTGATGACTTCATCCTTTTTAAGATTTGTCTTTTCTTGGGTTTTGTAACATTATTAATTCCCAATTTCTCTCTCTTTTTCTGCTGCCTTTGACCATGAATGTTCTCCCTTCCCTCTCCTGGGTTTCTAGGGAAATGTCCCACCATGTTCTGTCTCTGGCCTTCTCACCAAATGCTTCCTGAGCACTTTGTGAAGCTCTTACCTCCTGAGCACCTTTCTTTATTCTCTATGTTATGGCGTGATCCCCTGTTTTAAAGTGTGTGACTTTACATTTGACTTTGATAAAATGTCCGGCTTAACAAGGAATTAGCATCCTCTAAAATGTTTGTCACTCTGATGACCTTTGCTTTATAACTATCAATGAAAAGTTGTAAGTATTGACAGTCCCTTCTAAGAGGTCCTCTCGCTGCAGACTGGTTGTTCCCCAGCAAGTAGCATTTTGCCATGTGGAGCGTGATGTGCCCTGTGGTCCCCAGTTCATGCAGCAGACTCAGGTGGGGTCTCCCAATCAAGCTGTCGTGGCTTAACCCCAGCCAGCAGCTCAGTATCACACAGCTCACTGCCCCCCTCCCCTTACCCCAGTGGGATGAGGAGATTTGGAAAAAGGTAAAACTCATGGGTTGAGATAAGAGCAGTTTAATAACTGATGTAAACAACAACAGTAATAATAATAGGGAGATAGCAAAAAGAGAGAGAGGATTCAAACTCAATAAACATACATGATGCATGATACAATTGCTCACCACCCGCTGACAAATGCCTATCCAGTCCCTAAACAGCAATCATCCCTTCCCAGGCAACTCCCCCGGTTTATATACTGGGAATGACATGCTGTGGTATGGAATATACCTTTGGCTAGTTCAGGTCACCTGTCCTGGCTGTGCCCCGTCCTGACTTCTTGTGCCCCTCCTCATTGGCAGAGCATGAGTGACTGAAAAGTCCTTGAGTCAGAGTAAGTGCTACTTAACAGCAACTAAAACATTAGTGTGTTATCAACATTATTCTCACACTAAAGCTGAAACACAGCATTCCACTGGCTACTAGGAAAAAAATTAACTTTATCGCAGCTGAAATGAGGACACAAGATAATTTACAGCTGTTCTCATGCTCTTAAGTTATGTAGGTGAACACTTGACCTCCAGTCGGTTGACAGATTAAGAACAAAAGACCCGGCTAGGCACCATCACTCCTGCAGTATATCCTAGGTCCTGCAGCAGACACACGCACGTTGCTGCACTCAGGTAGCTTCTTCTAGATTGCTTCTTCCAGATTGCTTCTTCCTGTTATGGATAGACACCCTGGCTGCCCCAGACCACATGCATGTCTTCATGCCTTTCCAGCTCGGATGTTCCTTCTCCTCCTCTCACAAATTCTGGTGCTGTGCTGCTGACCATGCCTGATTGATTGCCTTTCTTCTTGTCTTACCCTGCTGCTGCTCCCACCTTATCTATTTTACAAATTATGTTCCTTAACTGTCTCCAAACTTTCTTCCTACCAATGCTGTGCTGTTCCTCTGGTGGTGTGTAGTAACAGCCTGTCTGTAGACCTCTTCCTTTTGTGAACCTAAGGGAACCATGATCAGTAGGTTATTTTTCTGTATCTTAGATGGGTTTGTCATATATGTAAACTAGAAAAGGGGTCGAATGCTAACCTGATTTAGAAAGAAAGACAATGAGTATTGAATATGTTTTTAAAGTATTTCTTTCATTTGTCATGTGATATCTGGAGAGGTAATTTTACAATACATAGGATAGAGTGCAATTTCTTAATTAATATGCTTCCATAGCAAAAGAAGGGAAATAAATACTGAGAAGTATGGGTATGAAGGTGTAAGACAAAGCAGTAAGATGAAGAGCTAAAAACAAAGAAAGAAGCTGTTGGCTTGGTGAAAACTAGAAAGAAAAAGTTATTGTACCAGAAGTGCAAAATTGTAGATTACAGGGAGAGAAGGGGCAAGTTTGAAAGGAGTGAAGTGCACAGAAGGAAGACATCTATGTTTAAATCCTAATCAGCTAACTCTCATTTAAAAGTCTGGCTATTTGCTTTATTCTTGAATATCTGTGCATTCCTCTTTGCCTCTGTTAAACTATAAATTCTGTGTTTGACATCAGCTGTTACAGGAAAAAGAAGTTCATTAGTGCTGCAAAACATCCAAATTAGATTATGTGACATACTAAAAGTATTAAATAAACATTAAGTAATGGCAGTCCTGTCAGTCAGAATTACAGTCCTCCATAGCTTTGGGTCTTCTTTTCTAAAGAGAGGTGGTGTCGCAGTTCAGAAGAGAAAAATGAAGGGAAAAAAATTTGCTCTTATTAGGAATTGCAGCTGGCTTTGAAAGAGCAACATCAGAGTCCAACTTTTCCTTGGGTGGATATAGGAGTGTGCTGGTTGTGAGCCACCAGAAGGGTACGGGGCAGATCAGGGAGAAAGTGCTGATTAAAAAATAATTAAAACCAGTTTTCTTGCTATACAGCATGTGGAGTTGGCCAGAAATGATGAGTGAGTAACTCTGTCCATATAAGTGCTTTTTGGTTTCTTTTTTCTTGATCCACATTCACCTTCTGGATATCTTGGGACATTTAAAAATTCTGCTCATGCCTGCAGCCTCTGTTTCTTGAGCTTCAGGTTGGTTTTGGTTTTATTTGGGGTATGTGGAGAAATCACAGGGCTCTCTAATGTGTTAAATATCACAATGGGCCATCATTCATAGTGGCAGATAAAAGCAGCTGCAGGTTACTTAAGAGGGTGTGTGCAGTGTAATGGAAGAGAATTCAACCATGGAAAAAAATTGCCTCCAGTATTCCATCATTCAGAGGAACACATTAAAACAGCTGCAGAATTAATAGACAGGAAATTCTTTCTTTATGATCCATGAAATCTTCAATCTATATTATCCTATTCTTCCTAACAACTTCTAATTGCATAACTGAATTTCCCTGTTTATTAATTTTGCAGCATAGTGACTTACAATTGAGAGTAAATTGCCTGAGAGCAAAATTCTGTTTCATTTGACTGAACTATAATAATCGGTAGCATTTCCAGCAATTATATATTCCTTTCCTGCAGCCAGTGGGGAAAGCAACTATTGAAACTGGAGTTTGCGGCCACGGTGGTCAGAGTCCCACAGAGATAGCGGTCAGCCAACACAATGAGCATAGGTTTCCTCCAGAAAGAAGAGCACTCACTAGCCTTACTGCTAGGAAAGAGCCATTACTGCCATTTTCTAGGCTGTCAGACTTGTAACATTTTGTGGGTGGCAAAATGATGTCATTTTATTCAACAGCTTGCAGTAATTTCCACTCCTAACCTTTCATGAGAGGTACAAATTACCAAAGAAAAAGGGCTATAAGCTTACAGACGGCAGTATCGCTTTTCCATCCAGATCACAATATCCTTCTTTCTAGCTGAATGACAATTGTGCTGTCACTAAAATGACATAATGCTACGTCCCCTGAGGGGTTATAGTTTGGGATTCAAAGGACAGCTGTCAAAATACAAGTTGCTGTATTCTGAGCTTTAAAAGTCTCCTGGGGGTCATACATATGAGTTTGTCCTTTTTTTGGTGGATTTTAGGTAGAGTTAACAGTGAACAAAAAAATTACATTTAGATGGCAAGTTAGGTGATACACCTGAGATACAAATGACTAAAATAGCCAGTATTTGTTGTAAATCATGGGGACAAAAATCAGGGCTAATACAAATGGCAGCACTATACTGACTCAGTGGAGTTTGGTAGCCTGTGGTACAACTGCCCTCTCCCTCTATTTTGTATACTATCACACAATACAATGTGTAGTAAAAGCTGCTCTGATTTTCCAGGTTTTGTCTGACATCTCAAAGTCAGCTGTGTTCTAACAGCTGCCACTGCTGCACAGTTGTTCCAAGTGCCTGCCAATTGCTATGAATAAGCACTAAATCAAAGAATCTCAGTGCAGTCTTTGAATGCAATTGGAAGAGAAAAACCCTTGTAGTTTTACAAGACTTCCCCAAACATGAAAAAAAAAAGGGGGGGGGGGGGAATGTTTGGAAAAAAATATCTTGGTTTGGGTAAGTGTTGTGGTTTAACCTCAGGGTGCAGCTGAGCCTCACACAGCTTCTTGCCCACTCCCTCCGCAGTGGGATGGGGTTGAAAATCAGAAGGATAAAAGTGAGAAAACTCTTGTGTTGACATAAAGACAGTTTAACTGGTAAAGCAAAAGAGGTGTGCACAAGCAAACTAAAATAAGGAATTCATTGACTACTTGCCACCAGCAGCAAGGTGTTCAGCCATCTCCAGGAAAGTTGAGTTTCATTATACATAATATTGACTTGAGAAGACAAATGTTCTAACTCTGAATGCCTCCTCTTCCCCTTTGTTCTCCAGCTTTTACTGGCGATTGTGACATCATATGGGGTGTCATATCCCTCTGGTCATTTGGCGTCAGGTGTCCCAGCTATGTCCTCTCCCAAAATCTTGTGTACTCCCCATCTGCTCGCTTGGCACGGCAGCATGAAAAGCAGAAAAGGCTTTGATGCTGTGTGAACACTGCTCAGCAATAGCTAAAACTTCCCTGCGTCACCAACACTGTTTTGGTCACAAATCCAAAGCACAGCACCATAGGAGCTATTATCATAAAATTATTTGGGTTGGAAGGGACTTTAAAGAGCATCTAGTTGCAACACCCCTGCCACAGGCAGGGACACCTTCCACTAGACCAGGTTGCTCCAAGCCCCGTCCAACCTCGCCTTTACGGGCCCTGAACGCCGGCCGGGGGGGCGCCAGCCACAGCTTCTCTGGGCACCCTGTGCCAGCGCCTCACCAGACTCACAGATTCTTTTCCGAATATACAATCTAAATTTCCCCTCTTTCAGTTTAAAGCTGTTCCCTCTTGTCCTCTCCCTACATGTCCTTGTAAAAAGTCCCTCTCCAGATTTCTTCTAGGCCCCCTTATAGATACTGGAAGGCTGCTGAATGGTCTCCTCAGAGCCTTCTCTTCTCCAGGATGAACCACCCCAACTCAGACTGTCTCCATAGCAGAGGTGCTTCAGCCTTCTCATAACCTTCATGGCCTTCCTCTGGATTTGCCCCTTCTTGT
The DNA here is from genome assembly GCF_000696875.1 of Nestor notabilis. Classification (NCBI taxonomy): domain Eukaryota; kingdom Metazoa; phylum Chordata; class Aves; order Psittaciformes; family Psittacidae; genus Nestor; species Nestor notabilis. Next base: position 6,326 of record NW_009944953.1, on the reverse strand, counting down.
GTTGTCGCTCCCAGAGCTGGATGCAGTACTGCAGGTGAGGTCTCACAAGAGTTCTGCCTCGACCTGCTGGCCATGCTCCTTTTGATGCAGCCCATCATACAGTTGTCTTTCTGGGCTGCAGGTGCACACTGCTGGGTCATGTTGAGCTTGTCATCGACCAGCATCCCCCAAATCCTTCCTCTCAGGGCTGCTCTCAATCCATTCTCCATCCATCCCATATTTGTACTTGGGATTGCTCCAACCCATGTGCAGGACCTTGCACTTGGCCTTGTTGAGCTTCATGAGGTTTGTGTTGGCCCACCTCTCAAGCCAGTCACGGTCTCCCTGGATGGCATCCCTTCCCTGCAGTGTGTTGACCTCACCACACAGCTTAGTGTCATCAGCAAACTTGCTAAGGGTGCACTCGATCCCACTGTCCATGTCGCCAACAAAGACGTTGAACAGTGCCAGTACCAATACTGACCCTGAGGGATGCCACGAATCACCGGTCTCCGCTTGGACCAGTGGCAGGGAAAGCTATTGACCACAACTCCTTGAGTGTGACCATCCAGCCTATGGTGTGTAGGCTTCATTATCCCAGACCCTGCCTTTGCCTTCCTGGGTGACTTGGGTGGTATGGCTGGAGCACTTGCCAGTGAAGACTGAGGCAAATAAGTCATTGAGCATCGTGGTTTTCTCCATATCCCAGGTAACCAGCTGTCCCATTTTCTTCTGGAAAGGGGCCACATTTTCCTTAGTTTTCTTTTTAACACCACCATACCTGTATAACGTTTTCTTATTGATCTTGATGTCTCTTGCCAGATTTCACTCTCCCAGGGCTTTAGCTTTCCTAACCTGATCCTGGGCTGCTAGGACAGTTTCTCTGTATTTGTCCAAAGGTACCCATCCTCGCTTTCACCCTTGGTAGGCTTCCGTTTTGGGTTGGAGTTTTTCCAGGAGCATCTTGTTCATCCATGCAGGCTTCTGGGTTTTTTGCCTGACTTCCTTTTTGTTGGAATACATCACTCTTGAGCTTGGTGGAGATGATTCTTAAACATTAACCAACCTTTTCAGGCCCCTCTTTCCTAAAGGGCTTTTTCTACTCTACCAAGCAGATCCCTGAGTAGGCCAAAGTCTACTCTCCTGAAGTCCAGGTAGGAAGCTTGTTGTGCACCCTCCTTGCTACCCTAAGGGTCTTGAACGCCAGCATTTCGTGGTCACTGTAGCCAAGGCTGCCCTTGAGCTTCCCTGTCCCTACCAGCCCTTTCTTGTTGGTGAGAAAAAGGTCCTCCAGCATAGCTCCTCTACCATTTAGAGAAGGAATTTATCATCAGTGCATTCCAGGAACCTCCTGGATTGCTTATGCCCTGTCATGTTGTCCCCAACAGATACCAGCGTAGATGAAGTTCCCCGTGAGGAAAGGGGCTTGTGAACGTGAGGCTGCTCTTCTGCTATAGAGGGCCTCATCCACTCTGTATTCCTGGTCAGGCTGCCCGCAGCAACCCCCATATGATATCACCTGCCTCTGTCCTCCCTTTAATCCTGACCCATAGTCTCCTGATCCATCCCCAATTGTATGAGGAGGATCCATCCCTTTCTCATCTTCCCTGCCTGGCCTTCCTAAAGAGCCCATATGAAGAAAATTAACTCCATCTTAGACAAAACCAGTACAATAGGTCAATTATCTAGTCAAGTTCCTATTTGAAGGAATGGAACAGAACAGAGCAATTTTTATGAGGGCCATAGCGACTCCTGAAACATTATTTTTATTCCATTTAAAACCAAGTATTGCAAAGAAGTGTGTACACACCACTTTCACAAGATTAAAAAGATTTAGTTAAGACATTTCTAAATGACAGAAGTCAGCAAAGCTCAACATGACCAATGGAGGTCTTAAAACAGTAAACCTAGAGGCTCAGCTTTTCCTGCTCAAAGATCTCACTAGCTGGGCTGGATGATGTGATTGGTATTTCTTCCTCGAGGGTCTCGGGCAGTTTCTTGTTTTCTCTCACTGCTTCCAGACATTAGCATCCTCTGCTGACACAATTTCAGCTGCTGTTTCAAAATACGTATCAGAAACAGGAAGCTCTTAAGAAAACAAGACTGGCTTTAGTGAAGTCCTTGAGATGGGGGAAAATGCAAGTGAGGAAAGGGAAGCTGAAAAAACAGAGCAACAAAGCTGCTTCTGAGGGGTCATTTTCCCCACCTGCATATAGTCCTGTATTACTTGAGTAGTATAGAAGAGAAAAAAGTGTGGCACAGAGGTATGTGTGTATCAGGCTTTGGCCTGCAGAGCACCTATTTCTGGACTCTATCAAGCAGGGCAATCACCTGCTGCAGATTGCTTTGATTGCCAGTAAGCAAATCACATTTTAAAAACCCCAAACAAACTGAATGCATACATAATATCACCTTCTCCGGTCAGGGCCATAGAAGGGAAGTAGTTGTCTGTGACTTGAATGGAACGGGAAACATCTGCAAAACAGTCAAACTCTTAGATAACAGGCGTTATCTAAGGCGTTAAAACGCATCTGCTGCTCAGCTGTGTGTGAATGGACGAGAGGATGATTGATTGTTTTTATTCGCCAGTCTGCTTTGTGCAGAAGATTTGTGGGATGGTACTCATGAATGAACGGGAGCTGTTAGCTTGTTTAGTCTAGCAGAACAAAAGCCAAGAAAGGGTGCCACTGCTACCTCTAAATACTGTGAAAGAGGAAAAGAATATTTCATCTAAACAACAAGGCTCGCACAGGAATGACCTGGTATGAATAAGCCATAAATAAATATAGGCTGACTATGTAAAAAGTAAAAATCCAGGGCAAGGAACTAACTTTCAGAGTGGTGTAGGCCTAAAAACACCATCACTTTTAGAGCTAAGGCAGTTTGCAAATAGGATTTTATGATGCTGTTAGCTGTATCGCTATGTATTGCTGATACATGATCAGTACGTGTACCATTTACATCAGTATTTGCATGTACCATACTGATGAGCATCAGTATCATACTGTTATTGAGCATTATGTACGTGCTCAATAGTGCTCAATATCACTATTGAGCACATACTGCCCACTAAGGACTTTCTTCGCCCAGGTATATCTGGATGACCAACTTGTTTGTACAGTTTCACTTCTGCAGGCCAAAGCATGCATCAGGAACGACCTGGTGCCTCTTAGCCAATGGGAGCTGATTGCCTGGGCAGTTAAGAGGCAGTGGGCTAGGTTTGGGGTATCTGGCTTATTGCTCTGCAAAGATTTTGAGATTAATTGTCCTTCTAGAACTGAGGCCAAGAGACAGTGTACATGTACAGGGGCTATAGGACTCCCCAGGAGTCATAACCAGTACTGACTGTTGACATCCAAGAATGAGTTCCTCTAGCTGATAAACAATGCAGATTAATTGCTGTGTATTGGCAATTTTCTCTTGATTAGGTGGTTAGTTTACATCAGCTGATGCAAACATTAACTCCCACCTGTAGCTTGACAGGCTTTGATGCTTTTCACCCCAGACGTATGTTGTCATCCATAATGAGCTCCTGTGAACTGCCCATCAGTGAGGAGCAATTGCAGTTAAGCGTGCAGTTGCTGCTGGTGACTCTTTACCCATAGGACCATTTGCCCCAAGTCCTGCCTGCTCAGCTGCTCCATGGTGGTGCTCCAGTCCTTACCCTGGGACAGCATTTGGGAAGTTCAGCTCCTGGATGTCAGTCACTTGCAGCTGGGTGGAAACTCCTGATGAGCAGGGCCTGATTATCCCTGGTGAAACACCTGGGGCACAGGAGGCAGAGGCTGGATAAGCAGGAGGCTGGGTAATGCTGGTGTGCAGCACTGAGGGATAGTATGGGTGCAGAAGAAGGGTAAGAGGATTACAAGGTGGGAAATGATAGTGAGAGGAATAGGGATGTTGGAAGACTTGTGTTTCACCCTTATCTGATGTGCATTCACCTTGTCTGATGTGACATTAGTGCAGCTTGGGTTGTGTGAAACATTTATGCATGTTTCTCCAAGTATACTTTGAGAGACAGCAGTTGCTACCAGGCTACCTGCAAAGCTGCTTCAACTGTTCTTCTTCCCATCCTTGATGTATTCCCAAAGTAGTTAATAGAAATAGGAGGATGAGAGCTAGAACGGAAGTTCATAAGCTCCAAAGGCAGACAGAGCAGGGAGCTGAAGTGAGGTGGTGGACAGAGTAATTGAATCTTAGTCAAGATCCAAATCAGCAAGCAGGAAACGCTAATTCACATAAGCAATATTAATCTCAATAGCATTTTATGGAGAGCAAAGGAAGTATACTCAGAGAAAGATTTATTCTTATCAGCGGTTCTGTCCTAGCAGTATTTCTTGTTAATTGATGAGAGCGTAACTGTAATCTGTACCTATTCATCTTGGGAATGCTGAACCATTATACTCATGTTTCTACTGAAAGTAATGCTGTATTTCTGTCATTTTTATGTGGTCTGTATCTTAGATGGAAACCTTAAATTTGCACATTTATTAAAATTACTTAAAATAGTTTTTAATCTATTTTTAATTAAGAGGATCATTATTTTAATTAAAAGTCTATTTTTAAATGTGTTAGATGTACAGAGAAAAAAGAAGACCAAAAATACACTTGTATGGAAAAGAAACCAGCTTGTTTAACTGGTGAGGTACTTTCTGTGGTTAGGCAGCCCACCTGGTTGTATCAGGACTCTGTTCTTCAAGGTCTGAGAATTAGTCATTCTCACCCTCTTTGATACTGCATTTTGTTTAAGGGGGTTTAGCTGGTATTTTTTCACGTGCTGAAAGGGGGAAATAATCTGCACTTTTTTTCTTTATTCTTTTTGAATTCATGATTAGTCAATCACTTAATTTGAAAAGCACAGGAATAAACCTTGTTTAAGAAAAGGCTACTGCTTTGTACTTTAGGTTACTGATCTGTACTTAAATTCTGATTCTGGTGATTAGCTACTCTTCTGGACAACCTATGTTTGACTTTTTTTCTAGCTTGGCAATCAATGTAGTTTGAGTCTTTAGTAACTGTTTCACATATACATAGTGAGGATTGTTAGGAGCCTAGTTTTGAGGCAGATAGTAGTTTTTGAAAGTAAAATATATCTCTAATTTTAATTTTTTACTTTTTTTAAGTGATTCTTGTTGGCTTTAGTGGTGGCCCTTGCAAAGATGCTGTAGCATTGAAGTGAGCTGAGCAACCAGACCCAGCCTTGGATGTAAGTAGAAACTGGCCCAGCCAAGGAGATGGTTGTTGCACAGTGTGTACACAGGCAGCACAGAAAGCTCCTTCCTGCCTTGTGCTAGCCCTGTGGAAGAGGTGGTGTTAGAGGGGAGTGTTCAGGGAAGAGATGATGTTGGGAAGGAGAAGCTTGGAAGACATGGTATGAAGTGAACTCCATCTGTCTGAACATATTAGTGCTCTTCACTGCGAGCAATGGCTTGGCAGAGAGAGGAATGGTGGTGCCAGGCTCACCTGTCTTGCTGGGCACAAGCCCTGGTGTTATGCCAGCACAGATGTCTGCAGAGGTACAAAGGCCAGCCTTGTGTGCTCATGTCTGCATGTATGTGTGCATGAAGATTTATTTAGTTGCCTGACATTTTCATCAAAATGCATTTTCCTGTTAGACTAGGTGATTTTTCACCCACTTCACTATCCCATACTCAAGGACTTGCAGTTAAAATCTAGACTGAATTTAACTGAAATTGGAGCAATTATAGAAATGCAACCCCCTCTCCCGTGTTATATCAACTTCCAGCTATCTCATACTGACTATTACCGAATCACAGGATGGTTTGGGTTGGAAGGGACCTTAAAGATCATAAAGTTCCAATTCTCCTGCAGTGGGCAGGGACACCTTCCATTAGACCACGTTGCTCAAAGCCCCATCTTTAAGTATTATTTGCTGCTATTACTAGTATTTACTGATTATACTGCTGCAACTCAAGCATCCCCCAGTAACGCTTCCCTCGGCAGCAGGCGGGAAGCGCCAGGCGGAAGAGCCAAGGGTCGGAGCCTTTATCCAGGTTGGGCACGGCAGGGGGAGAGAGGACCTGGATAGCAGGGATTTCTCCCAGAGG
>NW_009944953.1:0-248 GCF_000696875.1 Nestor notabilis | reverse complement strand
CGGCGGGGGTGGACCCGCCCTGCCTGCCTCTACTTCATTAAGAAAAGCTTCATCACGGTACGTCTCTGTGTGCATACACTAAAATATAAATCTGTATCATTATTTTTAAAATACAAATATATTTTTATATTAACCACTAATATAAACCACCAAATTACCTAGTATATAAAAATAATATACAACATAAATACATATGTAATATATATTAAAGAGTTCTATTTTTCCTTTTTTTATCTCCAGAAGGGAGG
>NW_009944952.1:0-55264 GCF_000696875.1 Nestor notabilis | reverse complement strand
AGGACCTTGCACTTGTCTTGGTTAAACTTGAGGTTGGCATCAGCCTCCCTCACAAGTGTTTCCAGGTCCCTCTGGATGGCATCCCTTCCGTCCAGCTTATCAACTGAGCCACACAGCTTGGTGTCATCGGCAAACTTTCTGAGGGCGCACTCTATTCCATTGTCCATGTCACCGAGAAAGATACTGAACAAGACAGGTCCCAACACCGATCCCTGAGGGACACCACTCGTTACTGGTATCCACGTGGACATTGAGCCGTTGACCACAACTCTTTCTCTGCAGCCATCCAGCCAGTTCTTTATCCACTGATAAAGAAAGCCTGAGCTGTTGTACTGTATGGTGTTGGTATTTCCAGGAATACCACTTCTGTTTTTAACTCATTACTGAAGGTGTGCAGCAACGTGGCGATAAACTGATTTTTGTAGTGGAGTTATTTTCTTACAGAAAAAAAAGATAAAGCCAGATTCCTAATTACCCAGGAGAGGTACTTAAAAAAATGTATCTTCCATGAAGTAAATGTTTCCTCTGAAAGGGTTGTTGTTTTTTTTTTTAAAGTTTAATGTAAGCAATTGTAGACAATGCTAAAATTCACTCTGACAACAATAATTTGAATATGTGAATTTGGAGTTGTTATAAGCTATATTTCAGATATAGTATGTCAGAAGAACAGCAATTTCTGTAGAAACCAGATTGTGAATGTATAAAATAAGCAGTCTTCAAAGGGCTGATGTTTCTAGAGTGAGCTTCTCAAGTTAGTGGAAATAACTGTCACTGTGGAGCTCTTGTTGACTTGATTGCTTGTATGTCCCAGTAAAGAGCTGATTGCCTTAATATAATTCAAATTAGCTAAAGGCATTGTGTAATCTATTAATAAGATACCCTGCATTTAACCAACTGACACTAGTCTAGTAAACACAAGCCTAAGCTTTCATTACATGACCCTATCCATTTTATTTCTAATCAAAAAGTATTGGTTTCCTACTTTACTTTCCCTATAGTACTGTGATTTCTGAATGGAAACTACCCATAGTACTTCAGGGTTTTTTTTCCCCTTTCACTTTTCCTTTAAATGCATGTCGTGGGGCTAATTTCAGCTGAATATTTGACTCTGCTTGCAAAAATGAGCTTGCATGTAGCACAATCAACATGGGTGTCCTCCACTGCATCTGTAGGTACACTTTTTCTTCGTTACAGGCTTAACTGATCTTAACAGAATTGTTAACCTCAGATTTAAAGGAAAAAACTCATGAAACCTAACACAAACAGAGGGATGAGATGCAGGGTTTATTTCCATCTAAATGAGTATTATCATTCTGAACTGAGAAGTCAGTAACAATCCACTTTCTCCTAGGAAGAATTGTCCAGTGCTAATTTGTTACCACGAATTTTGCTGTGATCATGTGTAAACATCAGGCTTCAAGTCCACCTCAGAATCTTTGCAAAGCTTGACTGATTATATTTCTTTGGTGTTTGTTATTTTGCGTGTGCGTGTGTCTCTTTTAGCTTTTTATTATGTGTATTATTAACTTTTTAGGACTGAAAGCTTTGTGTCCCTGTTAGAACATCTTTGAAAATAGTTTTTCTTATAAAATGTTTCCTGACAAACAATTTCTGAGTCATAATTCTATGAAAGCCTAAGAATAAGATCTTGAAGTCTCTAGAAGAATCAAATGAACAAGAAACATATGTTAAGAGCCTCAATAGAAGACAAATATCCAGGTATTGCACCTGGCCCTGTGAGCACAGAAGTCCTTGTCTCATATTTAACTAAGAAGTGGAAAACCACAGACATTAAGCACGGTTTCATGTTATCAATTCCCACTATGAAACCAGACACATTTTCTAAATGATAAACATACAGATCATAGAGTATATTTCAATACTAATCCTTAGGTAATCATGAGCTTAAATGCACAAAGGAATGGTCAGATAGATTGAAGAATAGACTAGGTAAAAAACCACTTGTCGTTTAATTTCCAAAACTGATTCTAGAAGAATAAACCAGAATAAAGTGAGAAGGAAAATGTTTTTTTCTCATGACTGATGGAGAATATAGGTAACAGAATTGTCTGTATGTTGGTTTAATATTACTTATTATTCTGACAATATAACCTAATAGCAGAAGGACTGTAATGGAAACAAATCACTGAAACAGCATGAAGCCCATTCTCACAGAATCTCAAGAGCCAGAGCCCACACTGAGGCCTTAGATGCTACAGAAAGTCCTTGGGGACATCAGTCTTCCTGCTTCCAATCAGTCTTAAGTTCAAACTCTGCTATCCTGTCAAGACATTGACAGTTATATTTTTATTGATTTCTGAGTGATTTTTTGGGGGGCTATTTTTCTACCAAGGTCTGCGCGTCCTATCAATATAAATCCTTCATTATGTCAGCCACAACCAGATATTCTGTAAGAATTGTCACTCAGATTTCCTGACTTCAGACAGCATGGCAATTAGCAAAATGGAATAAAATTGCGTATTAACAGTCAAACCTCAGCCAAGAGCTGTAATAACTGTCCAGGTTCTAAAATCTGAATTTGACTAACTTCCTTCTTATATAACTACATTGTTACACATTGCTCAATTTGCTAATTGACTACATAATTTGCCTGACATACATATACACATTAATCAGTAGTCTTGCTACGCTTTTGTCATGGGCATACCTGCAATGTTTGCTAATGTACTGGCTTGAAAGCGTATTTTGAACTACAATTGTGTGTATACGTTTGTGTGTGTGTGTATGTATGTATGTATATGTTTTTCATCAAGTACACGTAATTCCTCTGACCTGCAAGCCTTTTGATTTCACTAACCTGTTAGTGTCATCAAGACCCAACCTATTTGTTGCCATGTATCACTTTTATGATCAGCTACAGCATAAGATATGGTCCAGAAAGACAGGAAAATAAAAGAGTAAAGGCCTTTTGCATTTTAGCTTTCTCCAGGTGCAGACTATAGTCTTTAGATTTTTAATGCCATCTAAATGCCATCTAAATCCCATGTTTTGTACAGACTTCCTTTGCTGGCTCAAGCCTATAGTAAATTTGGCCTGAGATCTGGTCAGCAAATTAGAATATTAAGAAATATTCTTAAAAGGACTGTTAAGGGCGAGAAAGGAAGCAGATAAGATAAAAGCAGAAGAAAGGAGATACGGTTATAAGCAAGGAATTTTGGGAAGCTGGGATTACATTACAAATAGTCCACAGGGAATGGATGAGCGTGGAGACAAAGGGAGAAGGGAAGCAAAGATGAGAGGGGAGCTGCTGCCTATACAGTCGTGTGTCGTTTATTGCAAAAGCTAAAATACATGAAAGCTGATGCTATATTTACAGGAGCTGAATGTTTGTTTGGAAACTAGATTCTGTCTATGCCTCTACCATTGAGTTTCACTGTACTTGATAAATCACTTCAACAATACTTTCTAAAGTACGTGTTTATAATAGTTGGAATATGTTGCACCCCAGTTACAGGAATATTGACTGTTCACAGACGTAATTGAAGTTGATTTGCTGTGCTGTGAATATGTGAAGATCCATTAATGCTAATACTGTGATAAATGAGGTCATAGGTATTCCACTCAGAGATTTTTTAATCTCAGTCTCTTGGTGTCTCAGTTCTCTATCTAAAATGGTGGCAGTACCTATATGTGAAATTGAATTTATTGCTTGTGAAGCAGTAACAAACTGTAGTAATAAGTGCTGTAGAAGTACTTCTGGGGAAATTAAGAATTTCTTCTCTGGACCAGGCTTTCAATCTTACAGAGAAAGTAAGGGAGAGGGCCAAAGGGAGGAGGTCAGGCAGTGGACAAAGAGGAGAATGCAAAATATTGGAGTGAAATACACAATGATTTTGCCACGACAAGGATCCTAGGGAGAACAGAGGTAGTTAAATAATACATCACAAGGCACACATAAACCAGGGCTGAATTAAGGTTTCAGTGGGTGCCTTTATTCTAGTAAAAATTTTTTCTGGGCTTGATTTTTCAAATTGGAATGCAATATAATGGAATGGAATGGAATGAAATAGAACAGAATAGCTGTGGTTGGAAGAGAGCTACAACAATCATCTAGTCCAACTGCCTGACCAATTCAGGGCTGACCAAAAGCTAAAGCTGTTGTTAATGGCATTGTCCAAACGCCTCTGAAACACTGACATGCATAGGGCATAGAGAAGCTCCCTAGAAAGCCTGTTGCAGCATTTGACCACCCTCTCAGTAAAGAAAAGCTTCCTATTGTCCAGTCTGAACCTCTCCTGGCACAGCTTTGAACCATTCCCACGTCCTATCACTGAATACCAGGGAAAAGAGATCAGCACCTCCTTCTCCATTCCACCTCAGGAAGCTGCAGAGAGCAATGAGTTCACCCCTCAGCCTCTTTTTCTCCAAACTAGACAAGCCCAGAGTCCTCAGCAGCTTCTCACAGGACATGTTTTCCAGGCCTTTTATCAGCTTCACTGACCTCCTTTGGATGCATTCAGGGATCTTCATATCCTTCTTAAATGGTGGGGCCCACACCTGCACACAGTACTCAAGATGGGGCTGCACAAGTGCAAGTGTAGAGTGGGACAGTCACGTCCATTGACTGGCTAGCTATGCTATGCTTGATGGACCCCAGTACATGATTAGAACTTTCTGCTGCCATAGGGCTCCATAGATTTATATTCATCCAGCTGAAGCAGCAAATCTCAAACAAGTTCAGGGGTGGCTGGGAGTTTGCCACTCCTCCTCAGTCATGGTCTTCCAGCACAGGGCTTCAGGGGTCCCATAGCCCATCATCATTGTTGAAGACAGAGGTTAAGAAAGCATTAAATGCCTCTTTCTATGTTCTTATTTGTGAGGTGACCAATCTCATCAAATAATGGACCAATATTATCTCTTATTCTCTTTTTGCTAGTAACATATTTAAGTAAGCTCTTTTTGTTGTCCTTCACAGTGCTGACCAACAGGCACACTAATTGAGCTTTGGCTGCATGAATTTTCTCCCTGTAGTGGCAAACAGCATCTTTGTAGTCCTCTCAAATTGCCTGTTATCACTTCCAAAGCCCATCCACTTTCCTTTTCTACCTAAGTTTTAGAAGAAGATCCCAGGTCAGCCAAACCAGCCTTCTGTCCTGCTTGCTTGACTTCCAGCACTTTGGAGTTGTCTGCTCCTGTACTCTTAAGCCATGGTCCTCCAACTCAGAGGACTGGACAGCCCAAGGTCTGTCATTAATATCAAAGACTGAGGGAAAAAAGCACATTAAATGCCTCCACCTACTTGTCAGGTAACCATCGAGTATCAGTCCAATATTTTTTTTAGACCTCTTATTGCTATTAACATACTTTAGAAAACCTCTTGTTGTCTGACACAACACTAGCCAGTTTCAACTCTACTTGAGCTTTTTCAATATTATTAATTTAGCATAATTTTCTCAGTTAAAAAAACAGTAAGTCCTTCTTCTCCTTCCTATGTAGTCTATTTTTCAAGATGGTATCAGATGTGTGGAGAGTTGAGGACACATGGATTTGGATTATATTTATTAATTTAATAACAGCCAAAACCAGTGGTTAAGTTGATGAGCTGATAAGTGGTAACATAATAGATTTGTGTCTGTTACCAGTTCCACTACTGGTGTAACTGATGTTTAGTAAGTCACTGCTGATCTTTTTGTGTTGTCCTGTCTGCTAGTTGGATAAAAATGATGGCATTCTTTGCAAAATACCATGAGAAAAAATATGAGAGTAGACTGTTAACTAAAACCACGCTAAATACATTTTGTTTCCTAAATTCATATTGAAATTAAATGCTCATTCATTTGTAATTTATTCTAATGCAGAAAAGTGTTAAGTACCTCATCTCCTTTTTTTTTTTTTTTTGCCACAGGTTCCAGTCAGTCCTACACAATTCCTTTGAGGGGGTGATAGGTGGTGCAGAAAGTTGAGATCTGTGTCTCTCTGCTTCTGTCTTCTTCTTCTTCTCTGTTCCAGCATGCATGCCTGTGGCTGCAGACCGTCAGGCCTGTCACTGTCCTGGAGTGGGTCACTCACAGCCACAGTCCCTCAGGGGTGTCTGCCTTCCAGAATGGGTCACACATGGACCATGGTCTCTCAGGGCTTTTCCTCTTGTGGCATAAAGTACCTCCTTCCAGGAGTACCCATCTCTACGTGTCTTCAGTGATGTCTCTTTCATGTCTTCTCTGTTTTGTTTATCCTGTGGCAATTGCCACTCTTAAATATATTTGAGCAGAAGCATTAGGTTCTCCTTGGACTGGAGGCAGACTTGGCAGATGATGGGTTATTTAGGTCCATTTCAGAGCAGCTCCTGCTTACTTCCACATGCCACCAAGACCTGCCAGGTATGACCACAAGACAGACACTCATAATAACATGTTATTTTTTAACAATACAGAACTTAAAGCTAGAGGGGATTATGAGGATAGTTTTTCTCTAGCTCACTGGTCCACTTTGTGATGCCTTTTCTAAGGAATTGGATTATTTCTACTTGACTGCAGACTGACAGGTTGGACAGCTTGTCCACACCTTCATAAAGTACAATAATTAAATGTCTGAATGAATTGTCTCCTTCTGCCAGGTTTCATCTCACTCATTACTATCACTGCTGTGTTTTCTCACTTAGGATTATTGGAAATGAAATTGAAAATATAAGGTTAAAAAGGGAAATAGTAAATTGCACATATGATAAACATGAGGGAAGTGAGCAGAGGCAATAAATTAAATATAGACTGATGATACAAGTAATCTGATGGATTAATATGTACAACTGTGCTTCTCTAAAGATGTGCTATATATTCTGGAATGGAAAAATCAATCATCTACAAAAATAATACAGTATAAAATTTCTACAATTATAAGGGTACTAGATAATTCTTTCCCTGAAAATTGGTGCCGAATTAAAAAAATAAATCCTCTGTACAAATTCCAGATGGATATGTATTATTGTCCAGGAAATGCTAACCAATTAATTCAGGAATAAGAAGAACCCAGCATATTCACAATCAAGAAGCAAATCCTTGTTCCCATAAATGAAGCCACTTTGCCCATGGTAGGGAAACACTTGCTTTGATTGATTTCACGAGAGAGAACCATGAAGCACTTAACTGATGTGCTACAAGAATTACCTTGCTGGGACTCTGTAGCAACAATTTTCTACTATTAAATATGTTGTCCACAGAAATATTTTCCAAAGCTTCAGCCTCTAATGAACTGGAGTTTTCAGATAGCCTTGTGTGCCCTGCTATAGCTGGGGCTCAACTCTGACTACTTCTATCATAAAGACTAGTCTGTGCCTCACTTAAAGCAATCTCATTGGACGTTAACCTTTATGACCAAACCGGTTTCTGAAGTTGCTATTCAAATGCTGATGAAGAGCAATTATGAGCCTAATGTTGAAGCCTGACATACCTAAAATTTGCACAGAATCCAGGCCTTTCTCTCCTTTGTAGTTGTGTGAAATCCTGCTAGCCAGACTCATTGGTGGCATATTGGCATAGCAAGTTGCAACCATTCTTATTGACTTCTTTCAGCTCAAAATAAATTTCTGAATATTCCTTTTTAGGGAAAATCTTACTTTTTCTAGTTAGTAGAACAGAATTTCAGGCTGATATATACAGGCTATTGTCTAATAATATGTAATCATAGCTTAATAATTTTATATTAAAATCATAATCTGTTGATTTTATTATATTAACAATTAAATAAAAATCAGTGCTTCAAAAGATGATATCAAATTAATCTGCATATAAGATCATTAGTGGAAGAATCAGTTTAAGGGGTGAATTATTTATTTGAACGTGTAGTTAAGAAATAAGTGGAGTTCTTTACTGTAATTTAATGGTTTCATATTCAAAAGGAAAATACGCAATATAAATTACGAGATTTTTTATACCTGAAATATCCTTATGTGCATGGTTTGCCTGTAGGTCAGCATTCTGCACTTCCTGAAATATCTGGATAACTTGACTATTGTTCAGAAACTAAGAACTTGTACAAACAAAATAAAATCTCTAAAAATATTTGTAAGAAGATATAAGTGATAAAAATGTGTCATTTTTTCTGTGCTATTTTGCCTTAAAATGGGTAAAAATAGATACAGGTACAAAAACAAAATGAAGAAGAAATGTGTATTAAAACATAAATTTAAAAAAAAATACAATAGTATAATTATTATTCATAGAGAGGCAATAGCCAATTGTAAGCCAGGTTCTGCAATTTCTCTTAGATCAAGCATTCAAACATTGTCAGACATTCTACTTCCAGTATACAAAATTAATTTTTCAGAAATTTTGTAACTTGTGATTAATCCTGATGTAATTAATAAACCTTGAATAATTCATAAATAATGAGTAAATTAGGTCAAGCTCTCCCTCATTTAGTTACTTGAGTCTTTCATTTCAGTGCCATTTTGATATTACAATCAAGTGTCTAAGGGAATTTCAAGTTATAACTGTCCATGTTTCTGCAAAGACTAACGGTCTTAGTCATGCCTCAGTTACATGCCATGACATCAGAAGGTGCAAATTAAAGTAGGATCAAGTTAACCATCTGGATTTTCATTTTTGATGCCTTAAGTCATCAAATTGACCATAATGTTGAGAATGAGATGAAAACCAGCTTTTCTGCCAAGACAGTTCGAGTAACAGCTGTGTTCAAATAAATTGACACTACATGAAAGAAAGAGTAATAACAAGAAGAAACTAAAAGCACATGTCGCAACAATACTTAAACATTATTGGATTTTATTTTTTTTTTTTTTTAAGAACAACAAGCACTGGGAGCAGAGATCAAGCCCATGTCTCCTCTTCCCATAGCAAGAGCTATAACTAGTGGGCTATGGAGTAAAACTCTTTTTTTCAAGTCCAATAAATCTTAAATTGTTTTCTGCAAAGAAACTGCCTTCAGCAGACTACCTTGATAATGACACAATAACAGAGCAAGTCAAGATAACATTTTTAGGAGTTGGGAGACGTGAATGTTGATCCTTAAAATGAAGAAAACAGTATTTTGGTATCTGTAGTACTAGACAGGTATGTTATCAAGAAATGATTCTGCTTCTCCAGTATGCTTCCTCCTTTTGTTTTGAATATTTATGTTGTTGTTACAGCTCCTAAAGGTCAAAGCGGCTCTTCTGTGGAAAACTCTGACTTCCTGGCAACTTGGTACTCTGTCTTACAGATACAATCATGTCAGTTCCTAGATTCAGATCAGTTTCTGTGGAGGCATATGGTGCCCTAGCTGAAATATATAATTTTAGGGAATGCAAATATATAGAATCCATAGGTTTGATAATTCCTTATGTGGGGTATATAGGTAAGTTCATACAGAGTAAAAATTAGAATGTCTTATCTAAAATATTTGCAATCCTTATAGCATGAGGTTTAAAATATATTACATCTCAATATCCTGCCCTTCAAAACATAACTCTAAGGTATTGGGTTGAACTCAGTATCTGTATTTTTTCCACTTCAATCACTAGATGTGAATGCAACTGGGTAAATCCTGTGAAAGTAGCAAGCAATTAACAAATTGATAAATGAACAAATTAAGAAACAGAACTTAACAAACCAATTGGTAAACTGGAAAACTGACAAGTTGGCAAATAGCTTGGTAAGAAGGGAGACACGATGTTTATTGAAAAGGGCAGCTTAAGTAATGTAGGTTGGGAAAATTAATTCAAGATCCTTTTAATCACTGGGTAGTAGCCTTTCACCAAAGTGCTGTCAATGAGAAAAGGAGTAAAGTATGAGACTAGGAATGGGGGCTTTGACATTCTATTATCAAGTTGTGTGAAAATTAAGTATTAGCCAAGAACTTGGTGCTCTTTGGATTAGCTACTACTTTATCTTTACTGCACATAGCATTTTGATAAAGATAAATAACTATTCCACACTTCAGTATGTGATAAATGGTAAGCAGGATATCATGAGTAGCTCCTATGTAAAGCATGCAAGGTGTTTAGTAAAAGACTGCTTTACAGGAAAATCTTGTCTTTTGCATGCAATCCTTGGGCACCATCGTGATCTGGCATGGAAGAGTTTGGAGATAATGTGATTCACATCATCTTTTATTTTAGGTTGCTAATATTAAGTTTGATTATTTTCCCATGTGGTGGGTTGACCTTGGCTGTCTGCAGACACTACTAGCTGCTCCCTTACTTCTCCTTCTCAAGAGGGTAAGGGGAGAAAATAAGATGGATAATCTCATGGATTGAGCTAAGGACAGGAAGATGTCTTACTAGTTATAGCCACTGGCAAAACAGACTCAGCATGGGGAAAATAAGTTTAATTTGTTAAAAAATAGAAATAAAAAGAGGAGACAAAAATAAAACCACCTTCCCTCCTCCCTCTGCCCCAAAAAGTAGAGAAGGGATGGGGAATGAAGTTTGGAATCAGGTGATAGCAGTTCCTTTGCTCTTTCCTCCTTATACTTTTCCTCTGCTCCAGCATGGAGTCTTTCCCACGGGAAACAGTCCTTCTCAAACTTTTCAAAATGGGCCCTTATCATGGGCTGCAGTGCTCCAAGAATTGCTCCAGCCTGGGTCCTTTCAACATGGTGCAGTTCTTCAGGAAAAACTGCTCCAGTGTGGATACCCACAGGCCACTGTTCGTGCCAGATAATCTGCTCCTGCATGGGCTCCTCTCCATGGACCGCAGTTCCTGTTTGGAGTCTGCTCCTGTGTGGATTCTCCACGGGCTATAGCTTCCTTCAGGGCATTTCCATCTGCTGTGGCATGGGTTCCTCCACAGACTGCAGTGTGAATTCTTGTGCTCCAGTGTAGTCCCCCACGGACTGCAAGGGGCCAGCCTACGTCACCATGGTCTTTTCCAAAGGCTGCAGGGGAATCTCTCTCTGAACGGAGCACTTTCTCCGCCTCACTCACTGACCATGATGTCTGCAGAGTCGTTTTTCTCACACTTTTCTTGCTCCCCTCTACCACAGCTGCATTGTTTTTTACACTTTCTTAAATATGCTGTCACAGACATACCGCCAGCATTGCTGATGGGCTCAGCTTCAGCCGATGGCAGGTCAGTTTTAGAGCTGGCTGGAACAGGCACTATCTGGCATGGGGGCAGCCCCTGGCCTCCTCTCACAGAAGCTACCCCTGCAGCTCCCACTATCAAAGTCTTGCTGTGTAAACCAAGCAGAGTAAAGTCACACAGCAATCCCCCCATAGCTGGGAAAGTACTGCATTAGTCTCAGGGTACTATATCACACCAATGGCTCTAGGCTTTAACAACATTAATTGTCCTGGCTCTGCTGACTTAAAAACCAGCATATCATCATAAACAAACTGAGAAATGTGTCTTAAAAAAAAGATATACTCCCTCAATGAAAGATATGGTCTTCAGTTAATGCAGATGACCAGGTTCAGTTTAGTAAGAGACTGAGATTGTTAAAATATTAGAATGGGCATTATCTAAAATAAGCCAAAATTACCTACAATCATAATTTCATATATTATTTTTTCCTTGAAAAATAATTTAAATTATGCTTTGACAGAAAAAAGTGGTCAAGTTTAAAAAAAAAACTATGTAAAATAGGTAGAGAAAAAAAAGTCACAAGAAGGTATGTTATAAAAAAGGAATGACAGATGTTCAGAGGAAAAAGCTACATCTAAAACTTATCCTTTCCCTGCCACAACCTTCTTAGAACAGTAAACCAGAAAAAAGAAAAACAACAAAATAATATACCTCTTATTTCTTTGGAAAAAAAAAAGTTTCATTTGTTCATGAAATAGAGTAAGAGACTCCTGTTATCACCTCCTGCTAGTGTCACACGGACACAAAAGCAAGCAAAATTATTTGTGTATTGTGGTTTTGTAATCCAACATGTTAGGTGACCTCTAGGGCAGTAGTAAGAGATACAGCAGATCTGGCTTCATATTTATTAATGCCTGATTTATATTTGCATGATTACAGTAGTTCCTGAGAAGAACACAAATATTCAGTAAAAATTTATGTTACAAAACTAAGGGTTATTATAAAATAATAAATGCACTGGGGGAAAAAGAAGACATTGATATTAAAAAAAAAAAGTCTGAAAGCACTACTCCAAGACACTAGCTCCAGTTTCATGGGGTTTTCATGCCTTGATAACTATCTAAACGAGATAAAAATAAAGATACCTACAGTCATGCACAGAGATACAACACCTTACTTTTATGGGCCAATCTCCTGCTCTTTAAGCCCTTCTGTTGAAAGCATTAGGAGAATAAGATGCTTCCAAAAGCAGAAGCAAAATGGGGAGCTGTTCTAGCTTGCCAATAGGAAAAACTGAACATGAAGGGTAAATCCAGCAGTCACAGCAAGACAAGATCTGTGAATGCTCTTCCGTTATTGTCACAGCAAAGGGAACTTGCATTAAGGTCCCGAGGGCACTAGTGATGTTTAATGATGTTGAACAGCTTCACCTGGGGACCCCCACACCCAGGGGCCCAGAAGCCCTGCTTCAACTCAGCTTGGGTCCATCAGTCCCTGTTGGAGACAGGCTGTTTATCTACCAGGCTTCAGCTGCAGCTGCATTGCAGCCATGCCTGGGCCTGGATGTCTGCAGTGCTGGTCCTGATCCTGACTCTGACTCACAAGTCAGACATCTGAGCTTGGCCATCCCAGGACCATGTCCGACACTGGGTACCCTCACTGTGCCTGATTCTGCTTCCCACCTGTGGGATAACACCCTGGTCCAGCCTCTGCCTATCCCCATCGAGGTGTCTGACACTTAGGGCTGGGGCTGTCCCCACCCATTGCCCTGCTCCTGGCTGGGGGCTGGGACAGTTGCCTTGCCTTATCCCACCTGGCTGCTGTCTCCCTGCCCTGAGGGAGCAGCTGGCCTGTGCTATGCCCTGGCTGTTTGACATCCTCAGTTTCTAAATCCTGTCAAAGTTGAGGGGTTCCCTAAGCTCTTTAGTCAGGGCAGAGCTGGGCGTGCACAGAAGTAGGATTTTAGTGAACTAGGCAATGTTAGATTTCTTAAAGGGTGTTTGTGGAGTCCATTTGCCATGTTGGTTGGTAGCAAGTCACCCACAGATAAATGGAAAATAGTTTTAGATTAGGTTCCTCGTTTTCCCTTGGGCTTTACTGGAGGTGCTTAAATCCTTGACTGGGTTTATATACTTGCATATTGCTATTTTTCAGTCTTACTTTTTATGAAATTTAAAAGCCCTTGGTGTTAAAGAAAAAAGGTCTGGTAAATGAAGAGAAGCCAAGAATCAGGTGTGACGACTGGTTTATTTTTTATCAGATACGACAGAAGTATCAGGATGTGTATGATGATATTTGAGAATTAAATCACCCTATTTCCAAGTTTTATGATTTTGACTTTACTGCTGCTTCAAACTGAGTGTTTAGAAGCGGGACTTTGAACCATTCTCTGTTGGGCAATGCTGCTATGTAGATTACATGCTCTGAGACTATCATGCTGTGTCTAAGCTTTGAGAAACATCTAAACACTTCACTGCTTTCAGGACTATGTGCATGACTTACCTGACAACTATGTATTGTGTCATGACTTATGCACTCATTATTCTTGCACCATAGATTATTTGGGAAAAAAATGAATGCAAAAATCAAAAGGACATACAATGAATTTCAACTGTTTTCCATTTTTGCACCTGTCAGTAAAAGCACAGTAACACAGAGCTAGATTCCTGGCTTATTTTTGGATCAACAAAATCATACGAGATATTAAATGATCAGGAAGTTTTATGCAGTGAAAAGATAAGGACTATTTAATAGTATATAGCTGTCATCAACACTGGTAGAAGTATTGGTGGCATTACTATAACATATAAAACTGGTGTGAGTTAAAGAAGAATCACACCTATAAAACTGTGTGATATGACAGTGTCAGGTTTGTTTTAATGACTTATGTCTTTATCAATTATGAGCTTTGATTTGAAATTGCTATCCAATATCTCTTCTCAAAAGCATACGCATTTAAAATAAATTTAGACTAGAATAGAATACACTGTGTTCCTGTCAAGTGCTTTATCTCCCAATAAGAAAATAACCTAATCATGAAGTATAAATGTTCAGCTACTCAAAAAGTATGACAGTTGAGATGGGGAGGGGAATAATATTATTATTGTTTCATTATTGCACAATAGACTGTTGAAAACTGAGATTTAGTCTCTGTGTAGGTGCCTCACTGTAATATTTGAATACCTGAGAATCATGCTTGTTGGTAAGCTATCATCCTAAACAAACACCTATCCTGGGAGTCAGAACCTTATTTCAATTGCTGCAGCAGGTATTTAGATTAATTATACTGAAGTAAATGAAAGGATTTTAGCTATTCCTTGTCTAATTGAAGTAACAGTATTCCCTGAGAAACAAACCATAGATGTAAAGAAAATCTATTATATGAAAAAGACCAAAAAAGTATCTAAGTTCCACAAGAATTTCAGTATACAGTTCCACTCCTATGATAGTTTCTATTTTCGTGAGCCTCCAAAATAAAAAAAAAAAAGACATGTAGTTATCAAGAACACCTATAGAAAAAGATTGTAGTTTTTGTGCATAAATTTTGTGCATATGTTGTCATACCATTAAGTGCAGATAGGAACTCTTCTCAGCTTGAGGAGCAGAAAACCCATGAGTACTAAAAAATTACCACCAGTTTACACACTCTTCTGAATAGATGTATAGGATCAGAATTGTTAGGCTTGGAAAGGACCTTAAGATCATCTAGTTACAACCCCCCTGCCATGGACAGGGAGCCAAGTCACACTAAACCATGTCACCCAAGACTCTGTCCAACCTGGCCTTGAACACTGCCAGGAATGGAGCATTCACAACTTCCTTGGGCAACCCATTCCAGTGCCTCACCACCCTCACTGTAAAGAACTTCTTCCTTATATCTAATCTAAACTTCCCCTGTTTAAGGTTGATGCCATTACCCCTTGTCCTACCACTACGGTCCCTAAAGAAGAGTCTCTACTCCCCAGCATCCTTATAGGCCCCCTTCAGATACTGGAAGGCTGCTATGAGGTCTCCACGCAGCCTTCTTCTCTCCAGGCTGAACAGCCCCAACTTTCTCAGCCTGTCTTTATATGGGAGGTGCTCCAGCCCCCTCATCACCCCTGTGGCCCTCCTCTGGACTTGCTCCAACAGCTCCATGTCCTTTCTGTGTTGAGGACACCAGAACGGCATACAATACTCCAAGTGAGTTCTCACGAGAGCAGAGTAGAGGGGCAGGATCCTCTCATTTTTTTTTTTTTTTTTTTTTTTCTCCCAAATCATATCACTCACTGGAGAAAAAGCCATCAAATTTAGTGAGCTAGCCCAAGTGCAATAAAGAGCATGTTGACAAAACAGTAACCTGTATTTTGTCTTGGTACAGAATCTTCATAATTACCTAACAAATGTTCAATGCAAATTATGTCAAAATATTGCAAAAATGTACCTGGAAACTAGCATTGTTTTCACCTGTGCAATAACTATTCTGCTTTTTGGAAACTCATAATTGTTGAACTATGACAGAGCTTCAACAAAACTACTCTACCTGCATATTTTTAGAGAAGAGTGGGTGCTGTTCACCTCTAAAACAACAGATTCCTTGCACTTATCCTGAAAAAAGCATCGGAGGGACAGAGATGTGTGACCCTACAGGCTTGTAGGGTAATAACCATCCTCAGAAAAAGATGGCACTTCAGAAACACTATGACCTTCATATTTTCTACTGATAAGTGGTTAACAATACACTGTAATTAACTGCATTAATTGTTGATGCTATGTTTCAGACCCCCTTCCGCATTGCTTCTAGAGTGTAGCACTGGGAGCTCAGGTGCCTAACATAGCATTCTGAGTGCTTTTCCAGAGTCCTGTTATATAAATGTTTCAGCATCTAACCGTTAGGTGAATAAGTTCCTTTTTGTATCTTACTCTTTAGCACAGAAATAATTTTTTTGTCTTTAAAACAAAAAGACATACCTTATTCTTCATACTTACTTCATTCTTTATCAGTCAGCTCTATCAATATCTTTGCAATAACTGAAATCATTGGATGTTTTTCCTTTGACTGCAGTGGGAAAAGAAGAGTGGTTTTGTTTGCAGTGATATCCAGAATTAAGTAGAATACTTTGCCTTTCCACCAGATTGGTTTCCTAAGGTATGTCCCAATTAAGCAAATATTCCAACAAAGTGTGTCCCATTTAAATGGAGATTCCAGTACTTCATCTTTCATACAGGGTAAGAGTATCAAATGCAATACAGAAAAAATGTCAATGAAACTGGTTAGTCTTCTAGGTGAATACAATAGTTTTATTCTGTTATTCAATTATCTTTTATTAGGTTAATTAGTTCAGAACTGATATGCATTCCTGGTAGAAGCTTGAATATTTTCCAGTGTTTCCCTGACTGTAAGATCCTGTTATTTGCCCTCTCTGCTAACACTTTTGTGTTAACTGCCAAGCAGTTATTGATGACTTTTTTGAAGCTGCCATTGCAAGAACTGTAATGAATTGCTCTTTTGCAAGGTCATATATCAACTCAAAGATCTCTGGTTATAAAGACTGTTTAAATCTATCATTAACATATTAGCTTGCCTAAGAATCATGCCCTCTATGCATTCTTACCCTCTGTCCTTTAACTTATGGGATTTCATTATTGTCAAGAACCATAGGAAACCGCATTTTGAAAAATTTGCCTTGATAACTCCTGGTGATAAAAAAAGATGAAAGGGTCACAGAAGAAAAGTAAGTGGAAACCTCAATTTGCATTATCGATTGCCACTATCTCAGAAGACTCACTTTAAAGTGACCAATAGTTTTTTTTCCTTGTAGCAGTATGTAAATGAGGAGGGTATTGAGGCTATGCACTAGTTTCACATCACACAAAGTCAAATGTCATTGTACTGGATATCAGGAAGAGCAGACGGGTAGAAGTTGTCCTTTTCACCTGTATACAGTCCTTGAGGTTTTATATTTAAAGTAACTCTAGAGATTGACAATGACTACTAGCGTATATACAAGATTTTCCTTGTGATAAGCTTCATCAGCAGAAAAAGTGCTAGATTTGATGATTACATTCTTCTAGGGCTTCTCTGATCTACCAAATAAACTCCCTCCCCAAAAAACCCAAAACCAAAACCACCAAAACAACCAGAAAAGACCTCCCCAAACTTTACATATCAGAAAAGACAACTGAAAGCAGTTTGAGAAGTATTCTTGCTTCAGCAGTGACTTGAGGAACAAACTATAGAATAAACATGGCAGCCCTATATCCACAAAGAATATTCATCTTTAAAGACTTAGCAGCAAATTAAGAACATTCAGCCCTCAGTTTACACTATGACTGTACTATGTTAATCTGGGTGGCTTTTGTGGTATACTTTTTCCCTACCACTAGACTCTGGTCTCATTTATGAGTTGGGGTTTTTGGGACAAAGTGATGGTTTATCTGTGTGTACATGAACTGTGTCATGCTTTTAGAAACAGAAGGCGCTTCCTGTCATATTTGTTTTACTTGCTAATGAAGACATAACCCGTTGAAATCTCCATCTTTCCCCTTAAGAGATGCTTTCTGATGAAGATAGATCACTATAGTTGTTAAGGAAGGACAAACAATGTCCTTTATAAAGTGCTTCATGCAAAAAATGTTCTGAGGGAGGTACAACAATTGCTGTTATGATAAATGTTTTAATAAATATGCACTACATGGATCTGCGATGCTCTAGAGATGTCCTAGAATTTGCAATATAGAGGCAAATGAGCATTCCAGCCAAAGGCAGCCTTCAGGTGCCCTGTAGTAAAACATATTCTTCATAGATTATAAAAATCAAGATTTCTTCTCTTCCACTGCAGCAGTGGAAAAAAAAAAAATAATTCCATGTCCAATTAATGTCAAGAAATAAATTTTAGGGCTTTAAGTCATCAAAATAAAATAGCTGGGTTCTCTTTATTTAAATAACATTTCTTAATTCTGATTTATCCTACATACTTTCTATAAATAGAAAGTAAATAGCAAGTTAACAATTTTAAATTTAGCCTCTTGAAATCTCATAAAGAGCTAAACAAGCATGAGTTAATTTTAACACCTGGGTAGGAAAGCTTCAGAAAATTTATAGGTGTCACAGGAAATGAAGTTGGTCATTTAGTGTCATTTCTCTTCAGTGCAGTCTTCCAGTGAGCTGGATGGCACTAAGAATAATACCATTTTTTTCTGATATTAAAAAACATTGCCTGAACCCTTTCAAAGTACTAAAGCTCCTAAGACTCATTTCATAAAACTATTACCTTGCATACATTGGCTAAAATCCAATGTAAGTAATTATAGCTTTGCTATATAAATTCTTCCCATAATTTCACAGGATGAGGTATACCTCATTACCTAGTACATGATTCCAAACAATGTTGACATGTCTTGTCTTAGAATTCTTACAACAATAAGGGAAAATCGATTTTCTGAGGCAGAATTAAAACTTATGGTAGCTCAGACTAAGGGCCTTTTCTTGTATTTTAGAATTATGCTATAGAGTGAAATGCTAGTCAATTTTGGTCCTATTTTCAGAAAGCATACAGCAAAGAAAAGGACTATAGAAATGTCAAAGAATACTATAAAACATGTAAATGCAGCAAATGCTTCTGAACTTTTTTATTTGGAGCCGTGAAGAAATTCTAGAACTGAGATTATTTATTTCTTTCTTTGTGGTTTTGGCTTTAGTTTGGTTTGGGGTTTTTTTGGGTTTTTTTTTTCAGTTTACCATCCTGTTTTATGAAAAACAATGTGATAGTTGACATGGGATTATTTTCATTAAGAACTAAAGATGCATATACGTTGTTTGTCAACAATTATTTTTGAAAAATAGGTGTTGTCACATTAAGTTGAAGAGATCACAAAATTGGTTGAAATACTACAGTGGTCATTAGTTAGTACACTACTACTACACATCTTCGGTGAAGAAGGGTTCAGTAAAAAGTTTTAATACTTAAACTGTAGTATTTCTTTAATTCACTTCTAAGTGTTGACTTCTAGGGTGGAGTCCTGATCTAGTTGGGGATATCTGTGCCCATTGCAGGAGGGTTGGACTAGATGACCGTTAATGGTCCCTTCAAACCCAAACCATTGTATGATTCAGTGATTCTAAGTAAACTAATGGGACCCTTATGAAGATCATGAAGGAACCGTACACTTCCAATTGAGATCCTCAGCATGCAGAGCAGAGGTCCAACACATTTTTAGCAAACATGAAGTAAAGAGTGTTGGCATATTGGCACGGTATCTGGCTATCCTTGAGGCAGAATTGTTTAATCCTTGAGGCAGAATTGTTTAACTCAGATATTAAACAATAGATACTTCTGTTCAGGGGGGATCAACAACACATATTGTTTCCTCAGGGGAGGTCAGAGACAACTACACAGTCAAATAAAAGGGTCCACTTTTTTTCAGATGTGGCTAATGGCATTGATGACACCCATATAATGAAAAAAGGATTTTCTTCCATTTCACAGTTGCACGTCATAATGACTAGGCTATAGAACCAGAGTTCCATAACCAGGGTTACTACTGTTCACTTTTCTCCTGACTTATGAACCTGAATACTACTTAGCAATGGGGATTTGTTTCACACATCCAGTTGTCTAACTTTGAAGTGTAAAGATCTGAGAAACTATATCACTTTCAAGAGTCTATAGAGAATTCAAAGCGTATAATACATACGTGAAAAATAGGTATTTGATAGCAGAATGCTATTCAAGGTACTAGCCTAAAAGTAAAACAAAGTTTGGTATTAGAAAGTATTTTCAAGTGAGAATTAAGGTACTATTTTGGATAGTGACAGCTGTTAACTAAGGGACTAACACATGAAAAATTGTCTCCCTTAACAGCAAATTTTAAATAAAAAAATGAATGTTTTTTAGTCATGAAAAAATTTCAATGAATTTTATTCAAACAGGGAACAACTGATTAAGCCTGTTTTAAATGGGAGAAGACTGGAAGTCCATTAGGATTACCTAAGAATTTATAGCTTATGACATCCTTAGAACATTTAATTAGCACTGTTAGATTGTCTGTCTAGTGAGGGAAAAAAGAGATGCCATTTTGTATTGGATATCTGAAACAGTGTAACACTGAAAGTAGTTTGAAATTTTGTAATATAGCCAATTATATGAATTATGGTTTTTTCTATTATTATAGAAGGACGAATAACTCTTGCCTGAAATTTGTCATACACAATTTAAGATAAGGAAAGATAATAACAAGAACAAAGGTTGATTTCAAAAGTGTTTGAGTGAGAAAAGTAGTGATAATGGAAATGAATACTTATCCATCATACTTTTCCATCCATGTTCCTTACTATTCAGGAGATCTTGAATACATTAAATATACTCCAAATGTCCATATTCTAGTACTGGTGGCTCTGAAATAAATTGTGCTTGCACCATTTTAAGTTTTTTTATTGTTGCAAACCTGGTAAATGAGGCTGATTGATTGGGAAATTCACTTCAAAAATGCACCTAAGACACTAAATGCTAACAAACTGAACAACAAAGAATGAAAACAGAGGTTATAGTATTCTAAATCATGCAGCTTTAAGGCAAGTATATGCCAGTTTGGAAAAATGAACAGCTGCAAAACTGAATTCGTGTAGGTCTGCAATGAGTAAGGATAAGAATTATTTTAGCTGAGCTACCTGTACTGAAAACACGTTCTCTGTTTGGGCATCTGAATCCTGCTTGAACTGCCTTCCTCTCCTCCACTGGATAATGTTTATTAAGAGAGCTGTCTTTATGCCTAACAGTTGATACAGGCAGATCCCCAATTGCAAAATGGTGTGAAACAAATACTGCTTCTTTAGACACCCAAATCGCTGCCTGATTGCAAAAATCTCAGGTTCACCTTCAACAACATTTGATTTAAATTCATGTTTTTTTTCTGAACAGATGTTGTGTCTTATTCTCCCCAAAGTAACCTGTGTTATAACACATAGCACCAGCTAAATTTACAGAAATCTATTCCAGTACAGGATTAACTTTTTATTGCAAAATTAGAATTACTCTTAACAATAAAGCCTTACAGTTCCTCTTTACTTGGTCTAGTGACTTAACTAGATTTGAGCAGAATTGCTCCTTTCCTTTCTAGGGATGTATCTTCTCATCCTCTGTGTTTAAGATAGCTTCACAGCATATCTTACTTACCTGCTTTTATTTTTAACCCAATTAATTTAGTTAAAATGTAAATGATTTTGTCTCCCAAAAGGCTTTTCTGACACATGATCCTATTATTTATGTATTTAGCTTAGTACATTCTTTAGAGCCTAAATGGCATTCTTGCAATTCACATTTTCAAGTGTCACAGTATTTTATAAATTGTGTATCACAGAGAAAGTATTTATCGTGCATACATCTGGTAAAGCTAGTAAGCTGTGGTATGACATGACAGTTTTGGCAGCAGGAGAGTCTTCCCATTCTCCTCTTCCCTCACTAGCACACTTATCAGTTTATTACTTTTTCTATTGTGTTTGCTTTAGAGTAAAAAAACCAAAACAATCCAGATCCACACAATCCCCCAGTATCAAACTATGACAAAATTAGTTTTCTGCTCATCTAAGTTTTCCAGACTGCTATGTCTACCCCTTTCCTAAACAAAATTTATAAAAGTTTTTTTTGTGCATTTTTCCCCACCCAGTCTCCAAATCAAGACAGTTGGCAGGTTTGCTGTGATTTGCTCATTGTGTCTCATCTTTGTATGCCTCCCCACCCCAACACTATAATAAAAATGAAATTAAAAATATTATCAATATGAAGTATATTGAGTAAAAGTATTTTTAATTAATAAAAAAAAAGATAAATTATATTGAAATTGGGCTTGGAAATAGAGGGGTCAAGTCCCATATATAGGGTCCATAAAGTCTCATTAATTTAAAAATTGCTGGTGATAACTGGTATATTCTATCACTTCATTGAAATCTGGTGATGTACTTAACACACCTTCTATACTTAAGAATCTATGAATAAATACATACTTTTCTTCTCTTTCAAAAAGAATCCTATTTCTATTAAGCAGAGTAGAAATAACTGCTGAAAATACTAGAGGTAGAGTTCTACAACTGCTAAACTTCTAATGAAACAAAACGATGATCATTCTGTAAGATTTCCTGTAGTTACTTATCTTTTGAGTGAATGAAGTGCTATTAATTGCATTTATAGGTTTTAAATGAAGTACTTCTGATGCTTTTTATTGATGGTTTGCCAGCCAATTTGCATTATAATGAATAAAATCACAAGGATCTTACATATGGTGGAGAATTAATGTGGTCAATATGCAAATATACATGTGCAGTTCTTGCACCTAAGACACTGCATAGTTATACTTTAAAAGACACACAATGAAGAAAACTGTAAAACCTAATTAAAATCAGCATTTTATTAACTCGAATTCTAGTAAATCCAATGTCAATCAGTGTATTCCACACAACAGAAGATTTACTTTTGTTTGGCTATATTTGACAATTTAAAGTGGGGAGGTCACCACATGACCAAATTGAAATCACTTTGAGAAGAGGGCACACATTTCAGACAGATACATTTTCAAATAGCATAACTTGTTCTCACACAATTTTATTACATAAATTGTAACACAGGTTTTGTGATAAGCTTAACATCTAAGACAACAATTCAAATGCATACTTATAGTACCCCAAATGGTGCATCTTGAAGGCTGTTATATGTGCTGTTACATTCAAAAATGGATGATATTGTAATCTGTGGGATGTCTTAGATAATATTTGCTATGTAAAGGAAAACACTGTTTAAACACCACTTGGCTGTGAAGAAAAGCAACGCTGTGTTGCAAAATGTCTGAACTCCATATTTGGTACGAACAGATGTTAACAGGAATAGTCATTATATTAAGCTTCATTAATTAAATATTGACAGAACAACCTTTGTAGATGAATGTATTAAAACAGCAAGGGGTCTGATTAGCAATTAGTAGACTGATGTATTCATGATTATTTGCATGTGACAGCAAACAATCAGATTGTAGAGAGAATATTTCCCACATTATAAATTGTGCTATCCTTTCCTACCATTTGAACCAGGAAATTTCCCACTGGATTGGTGAACTGAGTTAATGACTCGCTTAAATTGTTCAAAAGTTCATGTTTATTCTTATGACATTCAGTTACTACTGATTCTGTTAACAACTTTCCTGACAAAACCCCCAGCTTGTAATGTAGTTAATGGTAACAGCCCCAAATTGATAGGTTAAGAAGAACTGAAAACAACATTTTGGAAAGCTCTTTTCCCTCTGCAAAGCAGACAGATAAGTTAGTCAACACAAAATAAGCTTCCTTTATTGCATTGTTCTATTAGTATAAGAAAATTAGCACATCCATGCAGTTCTCCTTAATAATTTTAACCTTTCACCAGAAGGTAGAGAGGTTTCTGAATGGTGTTAGCTGTGATTCTAATCAAAATAATTAGATCCCAGCTATTTCATTGATTTAAAAAAGGTAGGTAGTCCAAACATATCGTTTCTTTGAAATAAATTATTTCTTTCATTTAGACTGTCTCTGGAAAGTCAGCAATTTTCTATTGTCAGTTGAAGTTATAAATGTAATAGATTGAATTATTACAATTACGTCACAGAAAAATGCAGTATAAACCTGTGATTATATTGCTAAGCAAAACTTTCAGATACCTTTTTTTATTGCTGTATTCATGTGTATGCATAATTATACTAATATCTTCATCTTCCACAAGTGCCTGTTCAATGGCAAGCAAAGCCATTGACTGGCAAAGGACACCAAAAGTGCCAACCCATAATCTAGTGCTGTCTACTACGGATTTTCCTGTGATGGCTGATGAAGTTAAAAGGAAGGTTGGTGTCATACAGAGTCCTAATCTATGGCTGGTTACATCTGAAAATCAAAGCATGAAAAGTAGAACTGATAGAGGTAAAGCACATCCCTCTTCACACTGCACTCTTCCCAGTTCCCAAAAGTAACATTTATTTAACTGAAGGCTCTGGTCTGTGACGATACTTTTGTAGGACTTTGGATCCAAGAGTCTAAATGGTTTTAAGTTTGTTTCTAGGATAAGGCACAGGATCAGTAGTTTGAAGTAGCTGGTGCTAGAGCCCATGCAGCTACACTACATGAAGTTCAATAGCTTATTTCAGATCACTCTGGAATTATTCTGGTCCCCTACATTGAATATCCCCACAATTCACATGGCTCAAATGTAACCGAAAGATCAAAGAATGCTTTGTTCCCTTTAGGTGTTTGTCGTGGTTTAACCCTACCTGGCAACTAAGCCCTACACAACCATTTCCTCATTCCCTCCCTGGTGGGGTGGGAGAGAGAATTGGAAGGGTAAAAGTGAAAAAAGTCATGGCTTGAGATACAGACATTTTAATAGGTAAGGCAAAAACCACACACACAAGCAAAGCAAAGCAAGGAAGTCTTTCACCACCTCCCATGGGCAGGCAGGCATTCAGTCATCTCCAGGGCATCAGGGCTCCGTCACACATAATGGTTACTTGGGAGGACAGACACCATCACTCCCAGTGTCCCCCCTTCCTTCTTCTTCCCACAGCTTTATACACTGAGCATGACTCCATATGGTGTTGGATATCCCTGGGATCAGTTGGGGTCAGCTGTCCTGGCTGTGTCCCCTCCCAGCTCCTTGTGCAGCCCCAGCCTGCTCGCTGGTTGGGTGGTGTGAGGAGCAGAAAAAGCCTTGACTCTGTGTAAGTACTGCTCAGCAGTAACGAAAACATCTCTGTATTATGAACACTATTTCATCACAATTCTGAAATACAGTCCCATGCTAGCTACTAGGAATAAAATTAGCTCTCTCCAAGCCAAAACCAGCACAGTGCTAAAGAGCATTCAGTGTACACCTAGAGAAAAACTTCTCATTTATTTTCTACTTAGAAACATTTAGCTAAACTAAAACTTCTATGGAACTGAAATCACAGAATCATAGAATTAACTAGATGATTGAAAAAGACGTTTATGATCATCAACTCCAACCATTACCCCAGGATTACCAAGACCGCCACTAAACTGAGGTCCTCATCTACACGGCTTTTGAACGCTTCCAGGGACAGTGATTCCACCACTTCCCTGGGCAGCCTGTTCTGATACCTGATCACCCTCTCTGTGAAGAAATTTTTCCTAATATCCAATCTAAACCTCCCCTGGTACAGCTGGAGGTGATTACTTCTTGTCCTATCACTTGTTACTTGTTAGAAGAGACCAACCCCCACCTCACTACAACCTCCTTTCAGGTAGTTGTAGAAAGTGGTAAGGTCCCCCCTGAGCCTTCTCTTCCCCAGACTAAACAACACCAGTTCTCTCAGCTGTTCCTCATAAGACTTGTGCTCCAGACCCTTCACCAGCTTCATTGCCCATCTCTGGACCTACTGCAGCACCTCAATGTCTTGTACTGAGGGGCCCAGCACTGAACACAGTATTTGAGATGCAGCTTCACCAGTGCCGAGTACAGGTGGATGATCACTGCCCTGGCCCTGCTGGCTGTGTTATTTCTGATGTATGCCAGGATGCCGTTGGCCTTCTTGGCCACCTGGGCACAAGCTGGCTCATGTTCAGCTCTGTCAATCAGCACCCCCAGGTCCTTTTCTGCTGAGCAGCTTTCCAGCCATTCTTCCCCAAGCCTGTGGTGTTGCATGGGGTTATTGTGACCCAAGTGCAGGACCTGGCACTTTGCCTTGTTGAACCTCATACCGCTGGCCACAGCCTATCAATCCAGCCTGTCCAGATCCTGTTTCAGAGCCTTTTTATCCTTCAGCAGATCAACACTCCCAGCCAACTTGATCTTGTCCACAAATTTACTGAGGGTGCACTCAATCCCCTTGTCCAGAACATCAATGAAGATGTTAAACAACACTGGCCCTAACACTGAGCCCTGAGGAACACCACTAGTGCTTGGTTGCCAACTAGATATGATACCATTCACCACTACTCTTTGGGCTTGGCCATCCAGCCAGTTTCCAACCCAGAGAAGAATCCTCCCATCCAGGCCATGAGCAGCCAATTTCTCCAGGAGAATGCTGCAGGAGACAGTGTCAAATGTTTTATAAAGTCCAGATAGACAAGGTCCAGAGCCAGGTGGGTCACCTTGCCATAGGAGATCAGGCTGGTCAAGGACATGCCCTTCATGAACCCATGCTTACTGGTCCTGATCTCCCCCATTTTCCCACACATGCTTTATGATGTCACTTAGGATCAAATGCTCCATGACCTTCCCCGGCACTGAGCTCAAGCTGACTGGCCTCTAGTTTCCAGGGTCTTCCTTCCTGCTGTTTTTCTAGACAGGTGTCACACTGGCCAGCCTCCAATCTTCTGGGACCTGTGCACTAGACCAGGACTGCTGATAAATAATGTAAAGCGGCTTAGCAAGATCCTCTGCCAGCTCCTTCAGCACTCTTGGGTGTAACCCATCCAGCTCCATTAGACTAAGTGGAGCAGGAAGTTGCTAACCATTTCCTCCTGGATTATGGGGACTTCAATCAGCTCCCCATCTCTGCCGTCCAACTCAGTGAACTGAGTAGCCTGAGGATGGCTGGTGTGACTATTAAAGACTGAGGAAGAGGCAGCATTAAGTACCTCAATCTTTTCCTCATCCTCAGTCACTAGGTTTCCCCTAGTATCCGGTAGGGGATGGAGGTTCTCCTTGTCCCTTCTTTTATTGCTAATATATTTGTAAAAATATTTTTTATTATCTTTTATGTCAGTGGCCAGATTTAGTTTCATCTGTGCCTTCACCTTTCTAACTTTCTCTCTACATAACTTAACAAAATCCTTGTACTTCTCATGGGGTGACATTCTTCCACAGGTGGTAAATTCTCTTTTTTTTTCCTGAGTTCAAGCAATATCTCTCTATTCAGCCAGGCTGGTCTTCTATGCTGTGTCATAAATGGGGACAGACAAGGGACTTGCTAAAAACTTGTGCTATTGCTCCGAAATGAATTGGTGATGTAGTTGTAGTGTTATTTGCACAAACAATGCACCCTGGAGAAGCTCCTTTCCAATACTCTAATAATCATTACTCAAAACAGCTACTTCAGAAGGATTTGTGAGAGTCAGGAATAACGAAATGTTTCCCTGTACACTATGCAGTAGCACAGTGGGATAACAGTGGAGCTGGGAGACAAACATTCTGTTTCACAGTCTTGGAAAGACCCTTTTGTTCAGCTCTGGGGCTCTCAACACAAGAGGGACATGGACCTGCATGAGTGAGTCCAGATGAGGGCCACTAAGATGATCAAAGGGCTGGAGCACCTCTCCTATGAAGATAGGCTGAGAGAGTTGGGCTTGTTCAGCCTGGAGAAGAGAAAGCTCAGCGGAGAATTCAGAGCACTCTTCCAGTACCTAAAGGGGCAAACAAGAAAGCTGGAGAGGAACTTTTACAAGGGTGTGCAGGTCACACACCCTAGGTCAAGGGGGAATGGCTTTAAACTGAAAGACGGTAGATTTAGATTAGATATGAGGAAGAAGTTCTTTCCTGTGATGATGGTGAGGCACTGGAACATGTTGCCCAGAGAAGCTGTGGCTGCCCCATCCCTGGAAGTGTTCAAGGCCCATCCAAGGTGTTGGATGGGGCTTTGAGGAACCTTATCTAGTGAAAAATGTCCCTGCCTGTGGCAGGGGGGTTGGAACTAGATGATCTGTAAGGCACCTTTCAACCCAAACCATTGTATGATTCTATAATTTTATGATACATTTTGCTTAGCTCTTTGAATGGCAGAGCTATACAGAGACTTGTCTAAAGTTGAACTTAATGCGGCATGTTTCCCGTTAGGCTGAGGCAGACTCTTTGTTCGCTTACATCAGAGTCACACATCTTATTTCCATCTTTCTGAAATGATCTGCAAATTCTTACTTAATCTGTGAGATTAGATTTCGTACTTTTAACTGGGTACAAAAGAACTATGAAGGCCACCAGCATATTAATAAGTCATTAAAATTTCAAGGGGTGGAGCTCTCAGGTTTTATAATTAAAGGCTACCATGCCTTTATTCCTGTACAATTTTTGAAATTGCTAGACTAATGAATATTACATGAAAAAAAAAGGATTTTGCTTGAGTCTGGTTTTGCTTTTTGATAATTCTTTGAAGGCTGTAATTCTTTGTGTCTCTGTGAGATTGTTTGAATCAATGAGAGAAATTAAGACAAATTTGGAACTCAGCACCAGGAAATATAGCTGTATAATTGTAGTAGTTCCGAGTAATAGTGTAAACGCATGTAAGTCTACAGAAGATTAATCATTATACTCTAGAGGAAACATAATCATTATACTCTAGAGGAAACATTCTCTCACAGGTGCATACCAAGAAAACAGATAAGTGATATGGTTGAATTTTAAATTATAATTTTTTAAAACCATAGAACTCATAGACTTTTTCTTAGGAAAGGGTCTAGCAGCAGGGAGTGCTGCAGTATGTAAATAACAATTAAGCAGTCCAGTGAATACTGATCTAGTTACCCCAAGAAGTATATAATTTGATTTGGTAAGTTTTCAGTGATGACAGTTATGGTTTTTTGTAAACAAACAACTGACTTGCAAAATTCTTAATTTTGATGGAACATTAATATAGCTTCTCATTTAGATATAGTTTAAAATAATAAATACTATAGAACAACATATGTAGCTTTTAACTGTGCATATGATTCAACAGGAAAATTCAGATTCACTTTTGACTTTATCATCTACTTTTCAGCATGTAAGTAAACTGTGATCCTACTTACACTGGTTTGATGTAAGCAAACCTCCGACTAACTTAAGATTTTTGCTAAAAAGCTCAGGTTTTTCTTTTCTAGTAGTTGGCAAAAAGATGCAAGCAAGATTCTCAATTCTTTAGGGTTTTTAAAGGCTTGTTTTGTTTTGTTTCTTTTTAAACTCAATAATATATTAGTAGCATATCTTTATATCTAAGTCATCTCTTCATCCAGAAAGTCAGTGCATCAACTGTACCATGGAATCCATGTGCAGAGAATTTCTTTTGATGTTACAGCTTCTAATCTTGAACTGATATAACATATCAGCCATCACCACCAGTGTCAAAATCTTTACCTGTAGAAAACATACAATCATCTTTTGGAAAGCACATATTCTGTTTTTACTCATTAAAATGTATTTAAAGATGGAAAATTCTGCAGAAATTATTCTGAATATCTTGAAGGTTAGAAAAGTTTTTTTTTTCCTATTAAACTATCCGTTACAACTTAATGAAGGAGTTTATTTCTCATATGTAAATGTGGAAAACAATGAAAGAAAATTACCTTTAGCTTCAGTCACATTCTGCAAGTGATCTCTGTAGGGTAACATTGTCATCCGTCCTGTAAAGTCAGTTTTCAGAAGCACCAAAACCCAATAAGAATAATTTTTTATGAATAAGAATTGCTAGAATTTTTTTAATGCACATTTACTTTAAACAGAATGAAGGCAAACTATGCCGCTCCGAAACAGGAATGAAAGCTATGAGAGTATAATAAGGTTTGGGTTTTTATAAAAGGTTTTCTACCATTTCAGTAGAAATGCCTTGCACACTAAATATATTTTTTTTGAATGCTACTGGAGCTGTTATGCTGAGATGCAACTTACAGGAGTAGCTTAGAGCAAACATACTTAGAGAAAGAGTTTTCTGGAAAGTTAGCTTGCTAAAGATGAAAATGTCAGTATTACATGCTTTCTATACACTTGTTAGGAATGCTGTATCAGATGTGGTCTGCTGCATTACAAACTCAAGTTCTGTGCATTAACTGGCACACTAAAAGTTTTCACACACTGATAAAGCTATGCCTTAAGTGTAGTTAGGGGATATTTTGTCTACTAATACTCCATTTGGTGACCTACTCAAAAATTTATCTTGTATCAGAAATCTGTTTCTACTTTCTGTCCTAGCTTAATTAACAGTTTATATCAAATTTTTTTTAAGTACTGATATGATTCTTTGGTGTGGCCAGTTCTTCCTTTCTGTTCATCACCTGCTATATTTATAGGGTGACATCACAGGTGAAGGCGAAAGCCTTCTCTGGCTTTATAGAGCTAACCTGAACAACCTGAGCTCCCAGATTTCTTCCAGTGTTGTTCATAGCTTCAATCACACCAGTGTTTTTCTCCCAGTTCTATTCCAGTTTGAATTAATTTTCATTGAAGAATAGTGACCAAAACTGTCCAAACACTTTCCAGAGGAGGTTCCACTAAGTGACTTGTACAATGACACTAATACTTTCACAGTTCCACTGGACTTGGTGTGGCTTAAGTTCTTGATTAAAACAAAGAACAGTAGTAAATCAACATAGAATCATAGAATGGTTTGGGTTGGAAGGGAACTTCAAAGGTCATCTAGTCCAACCACCCTGCCATGAGCCTGGCTTTAATAAATGACTAAGTCATAGGAGTCTAAATTTAATGGAACCCTTGCCAGGCAGGGGAAATATATTGTCAATATTTGTACTAAGACATCAATTACAAACTATATACTATTTAAAATGAATCAGTGAAGTGCAAAATTTTTAGATAAGATAGAGTAGAAAGTGCCATAATAATCAAAATAACAGCTAAAATAGACAGAATGATATGATCTATTTAATGATAGAGTCCAAGAAAAACAGAATGCTTCAAAATGGCCAAGTAAAACTCGATATGCAGGACCACATACATTCAGCCATACATACAGACTAAAAATACTATTCTAAGGAATAATGCATCTTGTATTTGCAATCATTGTGTAATAGCCCAAACAGCAACCCACTGAGATGCAGAGATTCAGAGGGTTGATATAATCTGCAAATGCAGATTTACTGAACCACGTACAAGCATAACAGATTATTTTCCATGTAATCAAACACAGAGGTAACAAAGTCTCAGATATGGGCTTTGTTCAACAAGCCCAAATTAGAAACAGTGTTGTTTTAACTATGAAGACAGGAATTTTTTGAATAATTTCTTGACAACCATAATTAAATGTCAAACAGACTTATTCCCTGAAAGTTATTAAGTTGCACTCTGGTATTGACAGATATGCTTTCCGCTATTATATGCATCTTTTTGGTACAAAACAGGCTAACTATGAACAATCTGAGATAAACGTCTGCTACAAGTATATAAGCTGTCTGTGATGCACTTATCTCATTCAGGAACAATAGCTACTACTAAGTTTGATAGCTTATAAAACGTGTAATATAACGGGGATACTACTACTGGGGTAGCTTCTAGGAATTTAGCAAATGATACATTAAATATTCTGTTGGAATAAATTTAAAATGGGTTCAGGAAAACTGTAGAAAAAAAGAAAGCCAAGATTTAAAAAAAATTAGACAGCTCAAGTTGATATAGTAATATCTAGCTAGAAGTGTTTTTCAGTAGGTGAAAATAGCTACTGGTGCTTACCACGGATGTCACTACATTTGCCCAGCTATGCATTGCACTCTGGCATTACATGACACTGAAATTCATTATGTGAAAGAAGATTTCTATTACTGTAATAGTTAATTGCAGTGATATGGTAACTCTCATGTTGAAAGCATCTTAGATGTAATGAATGCACAATAGAATTCTGTGCTTTTATTATTTCTGCCAGCAAAATATTATTCTCCACCATTTG
This sequence comes from Nestor notabilis, assembly GCF_000696875.1. Classification (NCBI taxonomy): domain Eukaryota; kingdom Metazoa; phylum Chordata; class Aves; order Psittaciformes; family Psittacidae; genus Nestor; species Nestor notabilis. The sequence continues at coordinate 23,690 of NW_009944952.1, read as the reverse complement.
AAATTAGAGTATAAATTAGCAGTAGGGCAGATAAAATGATGAATATTTTTTGTAAATAAAATGTAGCAGAGTCCTAAACATGGTAGGCAATGTGTCAAAAGCTGCAAAGTTCAGGTATTGCACAATTCAAAACCAGTAAAAGTAAAATTATAAGTATTTTCAGTGTACACAATGAAATGGAAACTGCAAGTTCCTCCAGAAGTAAATTCACCAGAAGAACGTATGTAGGTCAGGAAGCACTCAAGATGCCAAGAATCCACCCCACACTCCCCCACCCCCAAATTAAGTGGGACAGGCAAATATATCTACATATATATATAGATATGTGTCCATATTTGAATAACATCTTTATTTACATGTACACATTAATACTCTGAAGTTACTGATCGCAAAATATTAAGTATAACTTTTAATATGAAGATTTCAAAGCTGTTTATGCATTCTTGTATAAACATTATTCAATATATTTTTAAAAATATAAAATAATATTTGCATTCTTGTTCATTCACCTAACAATTATTTTGGTGGAAATTGTTTGCAATTATCTTAGTCCGCCACCTTTTCTTTAAACCATTGTTTCCAGTGCAGCAATCAAAACCCAGCTAATGACCGATTTCAGGTGTAGTGAAGTACAAACCAAAGGACTTGAGCAAAACCTGTGGAACCTATTGATTGTAATTTTTTTTGTTTTAATTACACAGGTTTTCCACTTTATAAAGTGAAAACCATGTTTCTTTCATTTAATGAAATCTATACAGCATTATCTGAAGATGTTTATAAGTTTGAAAATTCAGCTAATTATTTTAAACTTTTAAATAAAATTTGTTGATTAAAAGATGTCCAACTGCAATACTTGCTGTTCAACATTTTCTTAATTACTGCTCCAATGCAAACTAATCCAAAGCCTTATAATATACACAAGCACATATATATATGTGTAATCTGTCTTTTCCTCAGCTACAGAAGTATTCAGTCAATGGTATCTTTACAGTTTGTCCTAATTCTACGTAGTAACTAGCCATTGTCTATGATTTATTAAAAAATTTAACTGTTCTTTCTAGGTCTGCTGGCCATATATTTGTCTATGTTTTTCCTTTTGAGCTTTTTGCAGTTTTTAGCTTATAGTTATTGCTAAGTATTATCGGTTTTCTCTTTATTGAATTTTTTGTTGTTGCTTTCTCTTTGCCTTTTAGGCAAAGCTTTTTTTTTTTTTTAACAAAAACTCAGGCTTCTGAGGAATCTAGTAAGAAATTTTTAAGTGGCTCCCAAATATTGATTGTATTCTGGTGTTTATTTGTTTTTGCAAATGTAGACAAATTACAAGCACTTGGAATGGCTAATTTTCAGTTCTGTGATCTGCTCCCTTCTATTTCTTGTAATGAAGTCTGAGGCAAAATTCAAGCCACAGAGTATGCAGAATCTTGATTCTCCTTAGGTGTAGCAATTGTTTGATGTGTTTACAAATTGCAAAAACCAGCTTTGTATCACTAACCTCAAGCTTCTAGCACAAACTGAAGTTCCTCGTGTTTATTTTCCACTGTATGTTGTTGAGAGTACTTAATGAGCATACCTCTTTCCTAGTGGGATGTTGTGGTCTAGAGCTCACACCTTCTTTGGTACAGCTTGATTTTTATTCATTAGGATGCTAATCTGTAAGTATTCAAGAGCATTTGGAACTGAGTTTTCAATGAAGTGGTGATGAGGCCTTCCGTTTGTCTCATTTCTCATTTTGCCTATATAAGCTTTCCTAAACAGGTTATAGTCTGTGATTTTTGACATTCTAATCATGTGGTTCTACCTACTAGATTTCAGTGGTACCAACAAGATTGAATTTATGCTCTTAAGTGAGCTGAAATTCTTGCTTTCATGAATTCAATTTCTTGGCAGCCATATATAGGGAATTAAATACTGTATTCTTTTCATGTATAATACTGATCTATAGAATCATAGAATAGTTAGGGTTGGAAAGGACCTTAAGATCATCTAGTTCCAAGCCCCCTGACATGAGCAGGGACACCTCGCACTAGACTACATCACCCAAGGCTCTGTGCAACCTGGCCTTGAACACCTCCAGGGTTGGAGCATTCACAACTTCCTTGGGCAACCCATTCCAGTGCCCCACCACCCTCACTGTAAAGAACTTCTTCCTTATATCTAATCTAAACTTCCCCTGTTTAATGTTGATGCCATTCCCCCTTGTCCTACCACTACGGTCCCTAAAGAAGAGTCTCGACTCCCCAGCATCCTTATAGGCCCCCTTCAGATATTGGAAGGCTGCTATGAGGTCTCCACGCAGCCTTCTTTGCTCCAGACGGAACAGCCCCAACTTTCTCAGCCTGTCTTTATACGGGAGGTGCTGCAGCCCCCTCATCACACCTGTGGCCCTCCTCTGGACTTGCTCCAACAGCTCCATGTCCTTTTTATGTTGAGGACACCAGAACCGTACACAATACTCCAAGTGAGGTCTCACGAGAGCAGAGTAGAGGGGCAGGATCACCTCCTTCAACCTGCTGGTCACACTTCTTTTGATGCAGCCCAGGATACGGTTGGCTTTCTGGGCTACAAGAGCACACTGAATCCGGCTCATGTCAAGCTTCTCATCAACCAACAGCCCCAAGTCCTTCTCCACAAGGGTGCTCTGAATCTCTTCTCCACCCAGTCTGTAGCTGTGAATTTTCTTCTTAACATCTTGATTTGGTGCTGAATGATTATTTTTGCTTCTTGTTCTTTCACAGCTAATTTGACATCATGTTTACTGAATCATCCAGGTGGTCAGGTGAAAGTTTATTTCCCCCTTTTACTGCAACAAAGCTTATTCAAAATTATTTGCCATTCTCTTAAAATAAAACATGGCCCATTTACCAAAGCTTCCTATCTTATTCTATTGACTGTTAGATGCTTGCTATCAGAATCTTCACTTTCAGGAGTGATGATTCCAGGACACTCTATTTCCAAGTGAAGAGGAAAAGTCATTAGTTCATTTCAAATAAATATTGATTTCTTGTGCTTGCATCTATAGGGAAGAGAAGTCCTCACTGCATCCTCACATGTTCCTTTCCGGTATAATAAAGAGCCAAAGATAGGATGTAGTTAGTTTACAGGAAAAGCAAAACCCTTTCAAGGTTTCCATGTCAAACTCCAGATTTTAAATAACCGTAAGATGAATTTATACTCTTCTCCCTTGATCACAATTGCAGTTTAGAACAGAGTTGCCAGAAAACATGGAGGCATTTATTATATATTCTGGTACCATTTATATCTTCCAAAAGAATTCTCAGTGTTATTTATTATTTACTCTGCAACTACCACAAACTTTGCTGTTTACAGGTACAGCTAGAACATGAATCAATATAATCACCCTAGTTATTACTGAAATCCAGGGTACATTCTTCTCAAGCCATTACTTTTTACCTTTGGATCAATATCGAGTTCTATAGGACTAAGTCCAGGAAACTGCATGAACCCCCCCATACTAATCTGTGGGAGCATAACTGTGAGTCTGACAAGACATACCTTTACAGACCTTTCTGAGTGATACACAGCTTTGAACAATTATGACACTTCAGTGAAATGCTTCCACCTAAGAGGAAGAGATCAATTGTCACTTCCTATTCTGTTTATGCTGTGTGTATTTCTAGTATCTCAAAAGAAGTGAAGCAGGGATTTGGTGGTATGGGCTTTTTCCAACTCATAAATGAACTCAGGCACCTTATTTCAAACTGCTGTCTGCTAACTCCATTCCAGATTGTAAGGCAAAATGTGACTAAAATTTTGTAGGCATTGCACATTTTTTAACTTTGTGTCAGTAAGCATGCAAAAGCAAAACTTTCTAACATCCAGAAATAACCTTATCGTGAACATCCCAAGGAACTGTACAGAGGTCATGACTGAGAAACATACTAAATTCTTAGTCCCCCAAAGGACTTTTTACACACAGAATACTATGCAAAGACCTAAACCACCTCTGTAGGTCTGTAGTATACTCCAAATGCAGTGGAAGACCCTCCCTTTAAAAACAAAACTATAGGAATTGTTTTATTATAGTTGACATCCACTTTTATGGAAAGGTCTATTTGTCCAAGCATTCATTGGTATGAGGCCTAGAGTTAGTTGCCTCCTTTTCCTGAAGGAGGCTTATTTCCTACTGATTGGAAAGGAGCCCTTTTCAGAAAAAAAAAACCCTACAGGCTTTTCCTGAAAAGGCAAATATTGCCAGATCTGTCAAGTCTTTCCTAGCAAACACAAGAAAAAAAAACAACAAACAGTTGCACTGATTCAGGGAGTGCTTTAGAGTGCTGTGATAGTAAGGTGGCTGAAGATACGGGTAATACACTTCAGAGACCAAATTTAAGAATTTCATTCCTAATTATCTCCATTTAGTTACCTTTATTTAGCAGCATCTTGAGTGTGCTGATTTCAGATATCCCTCAGGTTAGGCTGTTGATCCCTTGGGATACCATCTAATTTAACCTCCCATGCAGTCTGGGAGGAATCTAAGGAAATAACAGAAGGTTTTGGATCTCATTATGGTGTTACATTGCCTACATCTTCTATTAAATCCAACACTTAGAAGTCAATAATGCTATTAATTGTGTTTTGGAGGCCTCTCAGATTGTAAAAAGACTAAATGTATGCCAGGTTGAAAGAAAGGGTCTTAGGTTTGAAGAAAACTCAAATAAAAATAGAATGATATTGTTCAGAAGGAGCTAGGTTTGACTTTCATTATTTTTCTACTTGATTTCTGTTGTACCATTTAATCTGTTTAAGCCAACATATTACATTATTTACACTGCATCACTACAATATTTATCGTTCTAATCAAATCTGCAGCTGGTTTTCTTAACTGAAGAATCAGTGCCGGCTCCTTCATAAACAGCACTGAATCTTCTTAAATTTAAATACAGTGCTCAAGACAATATGCTCATCAAAATAAAAAAAAAGCGCGCCCATTCTGTTTCCATTTTAAGGATGTGTTCACTGCATGTTAATGTCGAGTTCTGTAATGTTTTCCCTTGAAATATCATATAGACTGCATTTTGCTAGAAAATATGTCATAATGTTTTCTGGTATTTTCAGATGAGCTAAAGTGTGTATCTGTTCTTAATCTATTCCCTCTGCTGAGGCAATGTACATCCTCAGCAGCATATTTAACCAAAGGGTTTTTTTTCCTTAGCAGATCAAACTGAGTTCTGCTGCAAGCACAGAACTTCCTATTTAAATGACAAATGTCTCTGCTTGCAGATTTGAAAACTCACTTATTGAATCTTCTATCTTGTGTAAACAAATAATCAGCCTATCACCATTATGGTAGGGAAAGTGGAAGAATAAAAGGAGAAAGGAATTTTTCGGGAGTACTGCCAAATATTGCATTACTTGGAGTGAAAAATTACTTGTTTGCTGTTAATGTTGCCATTATACACAGATAGTAGACAACAATGCTGAGAAAGAACAAAGAAAAATCTACCAAGACTCTGTAATATTTCTTCACACTTAGAAGACAGTAAGTTTTTTTTCAACTGACAGCGAGAAGTCCTGTTTTTTAATAACATATTTTAATTTTTTTAAACTGTGTTCACAATTAAATTCTGAGAGATATTTATTTAAGAACTCTTCAGTTTGATCTTTAAGTGTCTAAAGAGTTTAAATTTATCACTCAGTTATTCTTTGAAAAGTCTAAAATTAACCTGTCTTTAGATGTTTTTGGGTGGGTTTTTTTTTAGATAAAGATATAAAAAAACGTTTAAAGATAATGGCTGTGAGACATTCCATAAATTTTGTTGTGCCTGTTGTTTTGTTTGCTTTCATAGTGAATTGTTATGAGGAAAATGAAGAATCAATGGGATCTAAAGAAAATTGTGCCTGAGGTTTTTTTTTTTTCCATACAATGGTGCTTTGAAATGTATTATTGCTGAAAAGCATTTAAAGGGTACATAAAAGCAGCTGGCTTGCTGAAGGAATAAAGTGCTGATCAGTGTATGTAGACATAGGTCTATAAGGAAGAAAACATGTAATGCAGGCTTTAGGCCTAATCCGCAAGTTCTATCATTAAAAAAACAATCAGGCTTTACTGAAGAAAAATCATTTATATTTTAGATCTGTGGACCTGCAGTGGTAAATATTGGATTGGGATCTGGACAAGTAAGATGCTCCTTCTCAACGTAAAAAAAAAAAAGAAAGACACTTCATGAAAGCAGATGGAAATTACATGTTACACCAAAGTCTCTGAGATCCAGATTCAGAGAAATTGTGGTGTTCTAAATTCAGCTAATCCCGCTGTAATCAGAGTTGCTGAAATCAGTAGACATGCATAGATTTGTAGTTACAGATGAACTTGGCTCCTGTCTAATATTAAAAATCTGTGTTCTTTAGAATTAAAGCTTCCATTTACAAATGTAAAGTCTTACAAATGCAAAGTCTTACAAATGCAAATCTTCTTTCACAGCTAGACTGCATTGCAATGGAGACATGTAGGATAATAAAACGGATGTTTGCCATAAAATAACTACATATTAAGGAATATTAATTGCTGTGAAGTATTTTATTTACAATGCACAACAAAACAAACCTGAAGAAAGTAAACAATGTCTTTGCTTTAAATCTTATAGTCAATAACAAGTTTGCAAGCTAGGAGGTGGAAATTTGTTACTCTTAGGTAATATTGGTCTATCTGTATTTGAGATTAATTTTTAATTTCTGTATATGAATGTGTCCCAGGTTCAGCTACAGCAGTAATTTTTTATCCTTCTTAGTAGCTGGTACAGTGCTGTGTTTTGACTTTCAGTCTGGGAACAACGCTGATAAGACCGATGTTTTTAGTTGCTGCTAAGTAATTTTTACTCTGACCAAGGACTTTCTCAGTCTCATGCTCTGCCAGGGAGGAGGGGAAGCCAGGAGGAAGCAGGTGTCCTACCTGACCCAAACTGGCCAAAGCACATACAGCACATCATGCCCAGTATAGAAAATGGGGAGAGTTACCCAGAAGGCCCAGATCGCTGCTCGGGTCGGGCTGGGTATTGGTTGGCAGGTGGTGAGTGGTTGTGTCCTCTCCCCTTGTTATTCCTCTTAGCATTATTATTGGTAGCAGTAGTGGTTTGTATTATACCTTAGTTACCAAACTGCTGTTAACCTGTGGGAGTTACATTCCTCCGATTCTCCTCCAAGTCCCTCCGGGAGTGGGGGGAGGCGGAGGGAGGAGTGAGCGAGCGGCTGCGTGGTTCCAAGTTGCCAGCTAGGCTCGAACCACAACAGAATGATTTAGGTTAAGTCTCCTGTATTCTTAAACATTATAGAAACATCCAGAGTCATACTAGAGGAAAGTAACATCAAGCATCGTTAACTCACATTGCAAAAATACACAGCAACTTGAAAAATTAACATTTCTGAATCTATATGGAGGATGAACATGTATGTACATACCAGACCTGCAGGCATGTATCTATAGAGTGGTTAAATGAATGCTGTCAGAATACTGTGTGCTACTCTTTTGTAATATCTCAATATAAATGTAGATTTTGAGTTTGACCACTAGATCGTTGTACTAATTACAGTAAATGCTGGAATAATCTTAAACAGACATCTTTGACAGGGAAATTTTGCTTCTCATTAAAAAAAAAAAAAAGCTTCACCTATTCTCCCCCCCACCCCCGAACTTTTCTGTTCTTTAAAGAAACCTCTTAAATCCTCAACATTTTTTCTCTTTTGTATTTTCTTTCCTAAGTCTAATAGTGATTTTGCTGCCTATTTACAAATGTATTATTATTCTGACTGGAACTTTTTGTGGACTGATACAGGGAGTAAGATGAAAGGAAAACCAGGAAATATTTATTTACTTATTGCAATTAAAAAGAAATGTAATGTTATAACAAAGTAAATTCAGAAAATAAAATCTTACTGTGTTTTTAAAAGGTCTCAAATAATATTGCACTTGCCTTTTCAGAATCAACAGGATTTTTTTTCAGTGGTAGAGGAATAAGTTAATTCAAAGGAAAAGCAAATAATATAAATTAATGATGAAATGTAACCCAGGGGCAACATTTTCTGTCAGATCTAGTGATAAAAAATCAAAGTTATCACATTAGCTTTTTTCTTTACTCTGTATTTATCTTGAAACAGTTAGATAAAAAATCAATGTTATCACATTAGCTTTTCTCTCTACTCTGTATTTATCTTGAAATAGTTAGAGTAAGATTTAACCCATACGACCTGTTACAGCAATATAGCTCAATTGACTGAAATGGGAATGATTTATCATGCTAGAATAAATTAGATCTGGAATATAGTCTTTGTTTTCAGTCTTCTGTAGATACTTCTTACAAAGCTAAAGAGGCTGGCAAGAAAGTTATCTTGGTGTGTTTTGTAGTCTCTGCAGAAAGCCACACTTAAACTAACCTGAAGAGTTTTACACACAGTCATCCACAGGCATTATTACCATATCAGGGAGACCCTTCCTGAATTTAAAATTCATTAATAATTTATAAAATTACCAGTTTGCTTTCTTGTGTTTGCTGGGTGAAGAAGCTAATCAAAATCTCACAGCTTTTGCTATCACTCAAGAACTCTTAAATAGAAAGCAATCTGTAGCTTGGGAATGTTGGAAGGCAAAAGTTGGGACAGTTTACATAATGACTGACAGCTCAGGTATGTTATTTCACTAAGTCTGGAACCGATCTCCCTCTGCTATAGTTGAATCACATTGAGAGATTGTATATCACAGGCCAAATCTTCGGTTTATTCAAGAAACCAGCCCACTAATGTGGAAGTTCAAAAAAGTAAAACCATCAGCTAAGTTCAGCAAGCATTTTGCTTCCAGGGACCTTGAACATCATGTGCTTCTAATGACTGTGAGTACATTTTAATCAGGAAAGCTCTCCCAGTAAATCTCAGTTAGATGGCTTGTCTGATTGAGGACTACTCATGCAAATATCTACAATCCTCCAAAGCATGGATGTAATTTGAAGTGCAGAATAAACAAACACATTGTCTTGACTTACTGTCCAGTATTTGCATTCTAACAGTTTGTGCTTGATCTTGCTTTTAAATAAATAAAATTCAAACTCAGAGAAGGCATTTTAATTTTAAATCCTGAACTAGTCAGTACATCAGTCACTAGGTACTCTTTTCATATTATATGTCCACTTGAATAAACTTTGTATTAGTCATGCTAATTTTCCATGGGCATTTTGGCCATCAGGAAGAATGACAAGCTGCAGTGAAAACAGAAAGAAAAAGACCTGAAAGTGAAGGTATTTGTTTACTATTTCCTTCACTGCGTAACTGAAAATGTTATGTACGAATAAAACCAAATACATTCAGACTCTGAGTAGTAATCCATGGAATAGAATGGTAATTTTGTGTGAGATTTTAAACAGTTAAATTTTAAAAGCATTTGAAAGGACTAAAATTCAGGAAGAATTATCTGCCCAACTCCCCTACACTACTTTGCAAATAATTTGCAAAAATAATTAGCTTAAAATCATATTAAGGATTTAAGTTTCAGCTTTCTCAGCAGCAATCTGCAATGAAAAAGGTAGAGTGAGAGGGCTGCAAAAGATGTATATTGATCAAAATGTCATAGATATCGCTACCATTTATTTTTAATGAGAGTTCAAAGAAATTACTTTATATCATGATGTTAAGCATTTTTTTGCCATTAGTTATTATTCCAACATGCTGGCAGTAGTATTAACATTACTATAATATTGGTATAAACCCTCTTATTGTATCTTGTGTCTTGATAAACTTGATTATGTCTAGGCAAACAAGCAAACTACAATGTGGAAATGAAATAATTCATACAATATTCAGGGATTACAGAATGTTATGGAGAGTATTTTTGTGCTTTGGTGATACAAAAGAACTAGTGGATAACCTCTGAATGGTAGATCATTAGTCATAATATAGAACTGAATGTTAAACTGAAATTCAGACCAAAATAGGGTGGTTGCCCCATGTTAATTACACAATCCCAAAGAGATAAGAAAAGAACAAGTAGTCCATCTTTCTGAAAACAAGACAGAAACTTCAAGAAAGGTTTCCATCTACTTAAATGACAAGGATCTGTAAGCAGGAGGACCACCTTTTAGTAGATGCTGCTGAATATTAGAAACATTAAACTTTCTATTGCTAACAATTTCCAAAGATGATTTTATCTATAATCAAAGCCAAATCACTGCTGCATTTTTCTGTGATGGATCTTTTGTATTGTTTATTTCTCTATATTTTAAGTGAAATGCTTACTGCTCTTTTATTTGCTTATTTGTAAATCTATTTATTAAAATCCTTGAGTTTTTTCTCTCAGAAAAATATACATTTAATGGCATGGCTTTTGAATGCACAATTGTGTATTTTGTGAGCATATAATTACCACCCATTGCTGTGAGCTGCCAGGTACATCTAAGTTAGTTTGTTTTGTCTTGTTTTATCTTGGTTTGTTTTGTTTTGTTTTTTAGTAAGTGACAAGGGATACACTGACACTTCTTTTGTTGACCTAGTACTTGTTTTTCTACAGTCAGTTTTATCAGTGGTCAGGTGATGTTAGTGTGACTGGTAGGATTAGTTTGAGATAATTGTCTCTTGAGTACTGATATTGTGCTTCTTGAGTCTCAATGTATTTCACATAGACATTTGCTACTTGTGTAACCTGATAACACATTTTTTCCCTTTTCTTTCTTTTCTGCCTCTCTGACTGCCTTTTCTTGGAGTTGTTTCTACAGCATATATCATCATGATGTCCATGACTTTTTGTTTACTGTAAGACTTTCCTAAGCATGGTAAGTCATGTAATGTCATACTTGTAGCCACATACACGAAAGAGGGAGTAAAAGAGATTATGTGAATCCTGCAGATGCCCCACTGCACTAGGGACAGATTGAAATGTCAGTGTGATGAATGCTCCTTATGTTTATATATACTTGAAGTTCAATAACAAAGGGTTTTCAAAAGCTTCATTTGTTGGACAGACCTGTTTTTGTTTTGTTTGTTTGTTTTCCAGGAGCTTATTACAGATTCCATCTTCCTTATTTTCAACCAGAAACATCATAGAAACATCACATGGTTTGGGTTGGAAGGGACCTTAAAGATCATCTAGTTCCAACCCCCTCGGCCATGGGCACGGACACCTTCCACTAGACCAGGTTGCTCAAAGCCCCGTCCAACCTGGCCTTGAACACTGCCAGGCATGGGGCAGCCACAGCTTCTCTGGGCAACCTGTGCCAGTGTCTCACCACTTTTCATAGTACAGAACTTCTTTTATCTAATCTAAATCTACCCTCTCTCAGTTTAAAGCCATTACCCCTTGTCGTATCTCTACTTGCTCTTATAAAAATTCTCTCTCCAGCTTTCTTGTATGCTCCCTTTAGGTACTAACCTAACTAATCCTTTTGCAATACAGACAGTACCATGTTGAGTAGCAGTTTCCACAGCTCTGCATTAGTCGTGTGAGATTCAGAACAGCTGTTTTCTTTACATACCTTTCTTTTTATTTCTGATGACTTAAAAAAAAAAAAAAAAAAAAAATGAATTGCCCCCAAAATAAGACTCTTATATTTTATTTTGTTATTAAACAGGGGAAGTTTAGATTAGATATAAGGAAGAAGTTCTTCACAGTGAGGGTGGTGGGGCACTGGAATGGGTTGCCCAAGGAAGTTGTGAATGCTCCACCCCTGACGGTGTTCAAGGCCAGGTTAGACAGAGCCTTGGGCGACATAGTTTAGTGTGTGGTGTCCCTGCTCATGTCAGGGCGTTTGGAGCTAGATGATCTTAAGGTCCTTTCCAACCCTAACTATTCTATGATTCTGTGATTTTCTGGCTGCAAAATAAAGCCTTATAGGCATACTCTGAAAACAAAGATGTAGAATTCTTTGAAATGTCAGACTTATAGTCTGCATATAGGAAAGTTTGTTTTGTTTTGTTTTTCTGTGCTATTAAGTCTCAGATGGGAGTAAAGTGACTCAAATCTTCACAACACGCAGAGAAAAAGTGCAGATTATATTACAGTGTTATTGTTTCCTGCTCTTCTGTGATTGCTTTGTGGGAGCTAGAGTTTTGAATTTTAAGGTCTTAGGTAAATCTCATATTATGTTTTCAGCATAGTATTAGCTTTCCTGTCAGTTACTAATGTTCATCCAGAATGGGTTGGCAGTACATAGAGGTTGTGAGAACAGACTAAGAGTAATGAAAATTACCACTATTCATGAGCCAATGAAAGAGGTAATGGTTCTTTATGCACTTTATGAATCTTCTTTGTGTTAAATTTTTTTAAATACAGTTATGCTCTTAAATTTAAAGACATTGTCACTTGTGGTAATAGACTTGACCAAAGAAACTCAAAGAACAGTAACATCATAGAATAGAATCATAGAATCATAGAATAGTTAGGGTTGGAAACCATTGAGGATGCCTTGACATATTGGAATTGTTTTTCTGTTTGTAAAATGATATGTTCTGCTATCCAGAAGTGGCTATCTTTCTTCAGAGTATCACATTTTGCTGTGTAATGTAATTATTGCCATTAGCTTACATATTGGTGAATTAATTTTAGGGAGCAAATGTCATGTAGGAATATACTATGTTATTTCAATAGGAAATTGAAATAGCACATATCTTAAAGTACTAACAATTAGTTTAATAAGGATGTTGGATAATTTTGAGAAACAATTTAAACATCTAATTTGGGTTAGTACCTGTGCAGCAATAATCATCATAAAAGCAGATACAGAGAATAGTGACAGAAAGTGTTTTATTATATCATGTTGTCAGGATTCAGTATGTTCAAAAGCGCAAGTTACCAAGTTCTTGACCAGGTAAGAGCCATTTTTTCTGTTTTCAACAATAAGCAAATACATATTCTTCTCCTGTTAGTGTTATTTTTGCAATCAGTAAGCCATACTGTTCTTATTTTGTATGATATTATACTCCTAAACATCTGCTGCATTATGCTGCTATTTCATGTTACTGTGAAAACAGGATAAAGATTTCAGTGAGACTTAGAAAGTTCAAGGGAGCATGTACCCTCCTTTTCATGGGAAGGGTTTTGCCTTAAACACACTCCTCAAGATAGCTGTTCATTGTGGGAGCAGACTGAAGAACACTGTTTTGGTTGGAAGTATTTGTACCTGTATCAAAGAGACGCAACAAGCAGCCAGCTCAGTTCGGGCTTAGGGACTTGCTCATCTGGCAAGAATGATGCAATGGTTTGGCTTTTACACAAGTGAATGAAGTGGAAGAAAGTGTAGCACATCCTCAGTTAGCAAGCAAGCATTCAGAATTAATATCTTAAATTTCAATGCATTATAATATTACTAGGTAATTTTCTTCAGTATTCTGTTTCAATGAGGATAGGTACATTTTTCAAAATTCATATAATAGGCTGCTTTGTTAGCTTCTAAGCTTTGAATATCCTTTCACCATTACTGGCAGCATTATAAAAAAACCCTCTTAAATAGATATGGCACTGTATTTATAAAAATATACAAAGTCATGAGTTAAGGCATGTTCAAATATACATTTGAAAGATTATTTATTTCATACAACAACAACAACTTTGCTGCAATATTGATATGGTCTGCATTTTAAATGTTGTGATCCTAGTTTCAGAGATATGCTGCATATCTTAAAATCAGAATCCATGAATTCCTGAGATGCCTGTCAAAATTAGATGCAGTGACAGAAAAGAAGAAAACTTACCATCTGGTTTCTAAAGAAATTCCTTTAATGTTTGATTAATATTATCTCTGATGGATTAAAGTGATAAGAAAGAGCCACACTAGTAGTTGGGATAATTTAGGGTTGTTTGAGCAATATCTTACTCTCTGTTAGAACGTGGTGATACAAATAACACCATATCTTATCTCTTAAACTGCTGTTGTGGCATCAACAGCAAAGAGTAAATTGTTATTTAGTGAAATGTCTCAGGAATTTTGTGTGCATGAACACTGCAGATATTCTTTCATCTAGGACCTAGTGAAGGAATCTGAAATCCCAGAATTTCCCATGATGTAAGTCTTTTTTCTTATCCTTTAAAAGACCCAAATCTTGTAGCTTTTGAAATATGTAGCAGTTTAAGTAAAACAACTTATAAATCACTGAAAACAAAAGTTGTACTACGCAGAATAGTAAACTGAATAGTAGTTCAATATTCAGTCATGGTAAGGAAGTGGAAGAGTGTGTCATCCCTTTTCATATCCATGTTAAATGATCTACCAATAAGCCACAGATTAGCCCTGAGCCACCTATCAATCAGTAACAAAGATCCACTACCTTCTCCTTTCCCTGAGAACTAACTTTTAATTTATTTTTCTTTTAATAAATCTTATAGTAGTTTAATATATTCTAGTAATGATTTATATGAGTACTCACAAGTCTAAATTATTTTCTAGAAAACTGTTTCCTGAGAAATCTATGATGAATTTATCAAAAAAGTGTATTTTTTTTTCTTTTATAAATTTGAAGTATCTAGTTCTTTAGAAAATTAAATTAAACCATGCTGCTTTAAGATAGGCCTATACGAAGTTTTTCCATGGAGAAAAACATACGATGATAAAAATATTAATAAACCAGCTCAAATTTTTCTGTGATGAAGACTATGCTTTAAGAGTAATTTTCTTTAAGACAATTTGTCTACTTCCTTATTCCAATTGAATGTACTACCATGTTTTATATTTATGGATAAATAAGATACCCACGAAACTCCTTGAAAGAAAAAAAAATCTTCAAAGAGAAACTCTTGTAGTATAACTAAGAAGAAAAAGGAAATAAAATGATCATTATCATATACTATCAGCAGAACATAAGCAACATTTTGAGAAATAATGATATGACAAAGAACAAACTATGGTTAATATTGCATGAAATACTTGCTTGTGTTAACCTGGAAGCATTTAATAGCTGTGCTACATCTTCCAACTATATCTTCCAATGAAAATAAAAGTAGAATGGAACTGAACAGTTGCATATGAAAACAGAAAAGAACTTTTAAAAGAATATTTTGTAAGCACACTAATACTTTACAAGAATTAATCAGCATTTTGGTTTATAACTTCTTCTTAATCTCCATCACTGTCATATTCAATATTAGGGGGCCTATAAGGATGTTGGGGAGGGACTCTTCATAGGAACTGTAGTGGTAGGACAAGGGGTACTGGCATCAAACTTAGACAGGGGAAGTTTAGATTAGATATAAGGAAGAAGTTCTTCACAGTGAGGGTGGTGAGGCACTTGAATGGGTTGCCCAAGGAAGTTGTGAATGCTCCATCCCTGGTGGTGTTCAAGGCCAGGTTGGACAGAGCCTTGGGTGACATGGTTTAGTGCGAGGTGTCCCTGCTCACGGCAGGGCGGATGGGAACTAGATGATCTTAAGGCCCTTTCCAACCCCAACCATTCTATGATTCTATGAAAAGAGGGAATAAAATTCTCCTTACAACTCTAGTTTAACTGAACCCTAACTATGTAAATGTTAATATAAAACTTACAGCTTAAGGCTGAAAAAGCCCAGAGGTGATGTGGATGTGTAGATACACTACTTATATTCCTTTGATATGTATAGACTTTTCTACTTACTTTTTTTTTTTATAAAAGTAGCCACAACATTAGTTTGTTCAGAGAAAATGTGTATTTTCAGCTCATGATAAAAGACATGTAGAACCTTGCTCTTCACATGACGTTTAATACTCTTACCTGCACGGAGTCCATTTGTACCTCTTTCCTCATATTTCACTTTGTATTTAGGACATAATCAAAGAAAAATATAGTGGAACTCACAGAGGTGGATCCTCCACCCTGATGAATTGAATTTATGCTGTGGAATTTTATAGACTGTTATGGCAGCACAAGGAGTCAGGTTCATTGAGTTCTGTTTGATTTCCGTTAGAAACCATAAATCTTTTTCCAGTGCTAGAACATCAGCCCAGGTATCTCCACATTCAGTTCCAATTCACTATCACATTTGCAAGTCAGAAAAGCTTTCTGAAATGAATGATGAATGAATCATTTTCTGTCAATCACATAGTAATCTAGCTGTGAAAACCTGATATGTATGTATTTATATCTCAGATCTTCACAGCTAGCTTCTACAAAACGTAAGAGAAATAAAGAACCCCCATATTGTAGATAATGTACGTGACAACCAACGCAGCGAAATTATTGTAAAATATTTTTGTTTTAAAAAATCAAGCTAGTTAAAAGGGTAATCATAATCCTAGCTTCAATACTGCAGATGGCTTTTACAACAAAGCCCCACTGATTTCACAGCAGAATGGGGACAGATGTGGGAAGAGAGCACTGCTCCTGCATGCAACTGCCATCTGGGGAGTTCAGCTGTCTGTGCTCCAAAACCCACTTTGTTAAAGCATGGTCATATGTCCTTGGCTTAGTTCTACTGGGAAAATTGTTTATTGAGAAAAAGGATATGAAAGTATATAATCAATGCAAAGTAAGAAAAGTAAATCTATGGAAGTGCAATTGCTAAGTGGGGAATTGTTAGCAGATGAAGGATTCACAAGGAAAATACTGACATGAAAAGCTGCAAATCCCTAAGAAGAGAAGCTGTGAATAAGAAAAGAGCAAGCCAGCAATATGAAGGATCAAAATACTCCAAAGAGCAACAGAAATCAACCCTTCCTATCCTGACCAGCTCATCCTCATCACCTATCTCACCGGGTAGGGTGAGCTTATTAATGTCTCATCTAGTGGCATGCTTAAGTCCCAGCTAGCTACTGGGTCAATGAATAAATAACGGTGTACTCTTTAATTGTTTAGATCCTACTTGCAGAACCTCTGCAAATGGCAGATCTATAACTAAAATGACCTGTGAGGGTGGTCCTGAGTTATGCATTCCCTAGGGAAAAAGCGATAAGGGAGAAGGATATGGGCAAATTTATTACTAGCTTTGAAGCCTGGCCTGGGAAGCTGGTATAAATAAACCTCTAAAATCTGACTGTAAAATGTCGTGCTGCTGCTTTTTTTTTTTTTTTTTTTTTAATTCCTGCAGCTTCTGCTTCTATATCGACTGTATAATAAGAAAAGAATACATTGCTTTAAATATATCTTGATATCTTTTGGTACTTCATTGGTCTAAGTCTTTTTGTTGATCTTTTCTTTTGGGCATCTTTTATTTTTGTCCTTCATTCACAAATAGCCTTTTACTTCCTCTGAACATGGTAAGTATTCGATGCTTGCTGGAGCCTTTGCAACACAGCCTTACCATGAAGGCTGGAAAAACATTATCTCCACCTTTCCTTCTCAGTCCCCTCCCTTCAGACATGTAATCAAATATTCTTCGTATGGCTTTGTTCATGGCAGGATTTCACAGAAGGATTCAAAATAGATGACAGTTTTTAGGATGCTTGAATACACTCTACATTTAGTTTCCTTTGTCTGTGTGATGCCTTGTGCAAGTACTACCACTTCCTTATATCATCAGAAATATACTCAGTATAATGTAAAATTTTCTCCAATAAGAAGAATGTATGATATTTTTCTGCTTTATTTCAGTCTTGGAAATTATAGTTTGCGTCATCCAGATTCTTTTTGCTTTAACAATTTTAGTATTTCCTTTTTAATTTGTCTCCTTTTTAATTTTTTTTCAAATAAAAAGATTAATTTCTTTAGATTTCTTTATTTACTGTACAGTTAAGACTAGCACCACAATTACCTTTTTAAGTTCAGTAGCTGTCATGCAGTACTAAGGAACTGGAAAGCCATGTGCTTTTAAAATGTCACAGTTTATAAAAAACAATAGGCATAGCCAGTGAGTCACATCCAGCAGTAATTCTTTTTTTCTTCCTAATCCTGTAGAAGTTCAAAACCTAGTACATTATTAGGTTTTGTCAGACTGCTTTTATAATCTATTCATAATCGATCTATAATCTACTCCCTTAAATTTCATCACCTTGGATATCTGATACTTGATTGTTTTGTTCTCTATTGAAGAGAATTAAAATGTGTAAATTGCAGAGAAATGGCACTGCGGCTTGGAATCTATCACCTGAAAAGTTGCAATCTGGGAATGTGGGCATTTTAGGAAATTTATTAATTCTTTTATAGCTTAAGTATTGACAAAATAGGCCCAACCATGGGTGAAAGGAATTTATTAAAAGCATATATAATTATTATTTTAATTAGGCAACTATTATAAAAGTTCAAAAGAACAAAAGAAAAAATTACCTGAATTGTTTTATTTTAGGTAGAAAGTAGTGAACGCAGCAATGCATAGGAATAAGAGGATGGAAGGAAGTATAACTCCAGTCAGTTTTTTCAGATTAGAAATTATTTTACAAAGAATATATACAAACCAAAATCGTAACTCATCAAACCCACAAATTACGTTCTCAGTGACCCTCATGAGGGATGTCTGCACGATTTTTCTAGTTTGGAGCAAGATCTTACTTTCCATATGTATGCTGATACTCATATATCCTCAGTTCACTTTGCTTTGGCTTGTAGAACAAACTCAAAGGGTGCTAACTTGGTTAAGTTTGAATAGAACTAAACTGAAAGATATGCTCCACTAGTGCACCATAAGGGAACCAATCTGAATAGCTGAAAAACACCCAGTGATCACTAATATATTTCACATCACAGTAATAAAAACCTTGTTTGCTCATATCTTATCTTTCTTTTCTTCCCACACTCCTGACAGGAGGTACCACCAGCAGGAAAACTAGAAGGTGCTTTGAAACTTGTCATCGCCACTCTGGCTTTTGGATAAATTTGATGAGGCAGATATTATAGCCCTCCCAGATTTATTTTTTAGCCAGCTGGTAGATATATTTGTTTGTACTTTCCCTTTGGCTGGCTATCAGTACGTTTTGTTATTTTGCCTAGGAAACAAGCTTGATAATGGATGATTAATTTCTCCTTTTTCCTTTTTTCTTCTTTAATTTTATGTTTTCTGGTGAGAGAGAACATATGTTGAGGAGTTTAAAAATCTTACTTTACAACTATTTAAACTAAATTTCACTATTAAAAAATTAAACCAAACCAAACAAACAAGACCTCTAATTGTTTCATTGATCTTAACCTTCAGTGTCAGCCTTTTCAACACTTCTGGATAATATGGAAAATTCTTCTGGTTTGATAATACTCATTTAATGGGTTATGCACTTAAGTGAAGGTTAACATTCAAAGCGATTTGAAGCCTGAAGTTTGAAAATGAGTAAATGATGACCTGTCAAGGTGCTTAGGAGCTAATTGTCTTTGCCCACACCATAGTCCTCCAGCCAGTCTGCTTCTGCTGTATGATACAGTTGATCTTGCCTATAAACCCTTTTGCAGCCCTGTAAATATTGATATTTTAAAAAGTAGTGAGTAATTCACAGTTAAGGCTTAATAGCCTCATGTCTGTTGGATGCAAATAAGAAACAAAATGTGATGATTTCGGTATTATCTAGAATCTTAAGGAAAACAAGTGAGTATATTGATTACAAACAATAAAACCTCTTTGCTTGGTTAAGACGGTAACCCCCTCAAAAATCCAATAAGCAAACAGCATAAGAAAATAAGGAAACAAGAAACAAACCAAAACAAATCAAAAGGATAATTAGCCAAATTAGTCCTTTCAGGAAACAATGGGGAAGTCAGAAGTTATATGTTAGGCTGTAATTACTAAGCATGTGGTTTTTACTCATACAACCGTATTGTGACCTTTCAAAAGGCATCATTTAAGTCTTCTGACTTAGAAAGTAGACAATCAACCCTTTTAATACAGAAGTGTTTCATATTTTATTAAGCAGAAACAAAGAAAATACAGCATTATACAAAACTACTAAAAATTTTGCCTTCTTTGTAGTATACTGCATTAGACCCAAAGCCATATTTTTATGCTTCAAAGGATCGTGCACCCATGTTAAGAATTCACACATTTCAAATTCATAGAACAGTAAAAATATTGCCAAAGTGTAAAAAAGGAGGCCAGTCCCTTAGGTATCTGTCAGAAATTGGTACAATCCAAGTAGGGCAGGACACAGTATTTGCATGTACTAACACTATCTTATTTCAGTGTGATAGCCAAGTAATTTGTGGTCCTTTTTGTGATGCATTTTGACTGCTAGGTATAGGCTAAAACACACAAATGCAGCCACATGTATTATTGGAAAAAAATACATTCCCATCCAATATGACTTACCGTAATTCAGAAGATTTGCTATTGTACAGAGGAAAAAGCCTCACTTCACAACTGCTAGGTGACAGATGACTCTCCTACCCAATTAAAATACAGGAAGGCAGTATAACAATATATATTATGAATGTGTTGGTGTAAGCCTTGAATATCTGTGGTGAACAGACAAGTACATCAAAAGTGAAGTGAGTCTTCTTTATTATTTTTACATTTTCTGTGGACAGAAATACTTTTATATGGAATTTTCTTTATATAACACTATCAAAATTTCAAGTGTTTATGAAGGTATGAGAAGACTCACAATGTGTATCATTTTATTAGAGATAGACATCATGAGAAAGAATCCAAAAAAATATGCTTTCCAGAATTTCATGTCTGATGTGAAAGCTATTTCAGAAGAATTCACCCAATGTAGTTTGGTCAATGCTCATTTAAAAAACTGAATTTTTTTTTTTTTAGCTCCTTACAAAAATCCAGATCTAATCCAAACAACACATCCTTCCCTCCCCTCCCCTCTAAATTTCTGAGTAAGTAAAAGGAAGTGGTAGTCCCACAAACTTTGAGGATTTTCTTGCATCCAAGCAAAAGGGTGACAAGCCACTTCCTTAGAAGGGACTTTATTAACTGGATTAGGAACAAGCTTGGAACAGATATGCCAAGCCTGGCACAGAAACAAGATGAACAGTCTCACAGACAAGAACTGAATCTTCAGTGGAGTTTTGAACATCCAGATGTGAAATGGGTTTTTTGAGTGTTTCAGTTAAGAACTGCCTCATTTAAAACCTAAATCACATTTTGGAGATTATCTTTATGTGTATCTTATATGTATATTTGGAGTTCTTATAACTTTTTTTTTTTCCTTCTAACTGTTTGTAATTTTGTAAGAAAGACCTAGTAATTTGTTTTGGCAGTATAATAATAGGTAAAAAAAATTCTGGAGTTTCTACAAAACTGAGGTACTTTGAGCTTTTAGAGACGCAGAACACTCAGATAAGATGTAAGTTAAGAGAAACTAACTGGGTTTCTCAAAAGATGCTTGGGGGAAGTTAGTGTGTAGATTCTGCTAAATTGCAAGGGTGAGCAGGTACCATTAAATGCCAGGTGAAAGTAGGGATCTCCCCGGGCTAGCGTAATTCATTGCATGAAAAAGGATCATCAACAGAAAACCAGCTCTGAACATTTGGAAAACCCCCTACTTTAAAAAAATTCTTTCTGCCACTGCCTGTTGACTTGCCCCAGCCATGTATTTTCCTTCACTTCTCACTGGTGGAAACTATCATTACTTAGATTTGTTATTATGGTTTGACTATGGTGTTCTTTGCATGCTTGCATAGGATTGAAAATCTGTAATAACTCTCAGGAATTTGTAGGAAGCTTGGACAAGTAGGTTTGAAAGATCTCAATTTCAGTATTTACAGAGGATAACAGAAAATAGTTTCCCACCAAAGGGAAAAATATCCCGTCAAGAATCTCCACAGTATTTGCTATAGGCAGTTGCCTTCTTGTGAAACTCATTTCCATAGGTTTTGCAGAGAATATAATGAGACAAAAAAAGGTATTTTTGAAAACATTGTGAAAGTCAGTGATACATAGCTGAAGAGGTTCCTAAAAGCTGGCAGGATACAGCAAGGAAGACATACTCTTCTACTTTGTTTCTTTTCTGTTTCTTTAGGAATATGATTCAGAACAGAGGGTCTTTTGTTTTCTTTACCTTGACTATTTTCATAACCTTAAATAAAGCAGAACTTTCTGCTATTGCAGTTGAGTTACAATGACTCATGCCTCTTCTGTTTAGAATGCCGGATCTGATACCAAATTGATCTTTTATGGAAACAATATCTTAGAAAAGAGAATAATTTAAAAAATACATCATACTTCTGCAAGGAAGTTAATATTAAAAAAATCCAATATGTCGTCACAGAGAAGCAAGTTCATTTTCTAAGACATATATAGAAGTCAATTTTAGCAATGGCTTTATAAGGATTTCATTACAGTCACGATGTTAAAGGTCCCAGGACTTGAACTGTACCACCAAGATAAGAATTACCAATATAAGGATTATATTATAATGGAATGCAAATATTAAATACTTTTTCTAATAAGGTTTCTCCATAGACTTTATAGATGGCTATTGTCTCCATTAAACAAGGAATTAACTGAAAATTAAGAATACTGAAAGGTGTCACATATATTTCTATACACAGAGGTAGATGATACAAACCTGTTAATATACACAGTTAAGTCTTAAAATTGTTGAGGAAAAATTAAAAATCTTATACTGTATTTTAATATATTACCTACCAAAACAAAACTATATACCCAGATGCCTTAAATGCCAGACTGAATACCTAGGAATACATAATTCACATTGCATTACCACCTCAACAGGGCTGCTTTGATAATTCGCCTTAATACGTCCTTTATTTCACTCTGAAAAAAATATTCCTTGTTCCATAACTATGAAAGATCATACCTGCAGGAGAAGACATTACTATACACTACCTTTCTCTCATTTGATGCAAGTTTGAGTAGACCTTTGAGGTTTATGATCAAATTCAGCTAACTGAAATATTAGTACAATGTTTATGCTTTTTTTATATTTCTTTTTTTAGGGAGGGGCAGGGGCCAAGAATAGGCATAAACACAGTTCAGCAGCTGGTAGAGACAAGCTCATAGCAATATTGAGACAGCAGGTAGGTGGGTGTTAACCAATGGATCACTACTTAGTGATATTTTAAATAGATTCTGTTCCAAATACTGGAAACATACATAAAAGTGTGAAAATACATATTACGTAGTCCTGAAATGTCTCTTGTTAAGCACTGGTATGAAAAGATCAAATGTGTTCCTCTCTCCTCCATGTGTTACATAGAGTAGCATTTAGGAGAATATGGGTCTCTTTGTATAAACAAATATGGTAAGTTTCAGTGCGATAAGCTAGTGAAATATCTACTTTTCAGCAGGTGAAAAGCAGAGGAGTGCCAGACTGCTTTTAATAGTTAGACACTATTATGATGATGGCGTCTTATATCAGGACCAATAGTATTTAAGAGTCAGGCAGAAACGGAACACATCTCCAAGTCAGGCTGCTCATTACCAATAGTCTTGGCACAGATTTAAAAGAAATGTGGTGAAAAATAATTATTCTCAAACAGCAAGTGTGTTGAGGCCTCCATTCAGGCACCACTTTAGGTCCATCTGTGTTGTCCGTTAGTAAGCTCCCTGAGACAAGAATGTTTTCTAACTAAAAACTCTGTCAAGTTTTTATTAGAGAATAGGTTAGAATAATTAGCCTTCTAAGAATAGAGACCAAGAGACCTATTAAAAAGAGAAAAGGGCTTGTAAACACAGATTTATTTGCTTGTCCTTGAAACCAAAATTAGTTGTGGTCAGCTCATTTTCTCACAGAATTTGACACAATTGCATTCACCACAAAGAAAATGTCTATAGTTACATATCCTGTCTGTGTTTTTATTCCTGCTCTACTCAGTAGTCCCCTGCAAATCTCCATCCTGTATTCTTTCCTCAGCTTCATCCTTCTGCCACATCATAGAATCAGAGAATCATAGAATAGTTA
>NW_009944951.1:75225-82075 GCF_000696875.1 Nestor notabilis | reverse complement strand
AAGGAGGTCATGTGGGACAGTGTCGAATGCGCTTGCCAGTGGACAATGTGGAATGCCTTGCCAGTGGACAATTTCTCCCTATAAATCACACATTTTTCTGAGTGCAAGCTTATAATTTTTGATTTTTCTAACTTCTGGTTGCTTGCTATTTCTCCCAGCTCACGAGGACATCTTTCAGCATAGTAAAGCAACTCTACCAAAGGTGGCGTTTCTCACCCACAGCTGGGAAACTAGGAGAAAGGACCGTTGAAGTCGCTCAGTTTACATCCGATTGGTGTTATCTGGCTGACTGAACAACTTACTTAGTAACAGCAAGACCACAAGCTTTTCAGGATGTAATATGTCTTGACAGTGATGCAAGACCTGAATACACTTACTCCTTGTTTATGACCCTGGTTATTATGATAGTCCTATAGAAGTGTTTTGCAATTCATTTGCTTTGCAGATCTCACTTTGATGAAATAATAATTGATTATATGAGTTCTAAAATGAAGTACAGTAAAACCAAATACTAGCTGATGTGTACCTATGAGGTAAAAAACTCATTTTATTAGGATTTCAACAATTAAGCCATTCCCCATATGACAGATTTGTTATATGATTTTAAAGAGGGTAGTTGTTGAAATTTAAGGCACAGTCCAAGATAGCCACTGTGGTGTCGGTAAAAGTTATTGATAATGTATCAGAGCTAGGCAATCACCACCGGGACAAATATTTCAAAAAGATAACTAGAGCAAGATGACGAGACAACAATGAAGCAGAAGTTAACATATCCTTGATATTGTCTTTATGAATGCCTTTTCACAGCTCAGTGTCAATCATTTGACTGACATGTGGTGCAATTTGCTCATCTGATCAACAGTTTATACAAGGTTGGATGTCACCACCAACCATCAAATGCTTGCAACACATAGGGTGAAAGCATTACCCTGCAAAAACTTACCTCGATCTGGGCATTGCAACAGCCTGCCAGAGACTATTTTACATAGTCAGTTGCATTTAGCAAGTGCTGAGAAGTAGGCAAATGACACATTGCAAAGAAGTTCTCAAGAGAATTAGGCACCATCATCTTCTCAGAAGACAAACATCATCTTTTCAGATCAGCAAATATTCTTTGTGACATCAGTTTATCAGCTAAACTGGAACACTGAACAGCACAGACAGTGTCAAAGACAAACTGTCCTGTCTTTGTGAAGGACTGTGATATGCTATGACATCTGTGAAGACTGGGCTAATTTCTCAGTCAGAGTTACACTGCATTGTTTGGAAGCCCAACAGCGCCATTTCAAATTGAAAAGATATTACGTATGTATAAAGTATCATTGCACTGAATTTATTACAATTTGAAAAGTTCTTCATAAATGGAATGATTTACATGAGAATATCCTTGCAGTGTTTCAATTTCCATAGAATTTGTTCCCCAAAAATCTTACATTACTCAATGAGGTAAGTGCTACTTTACTATTTAAGAAACTGAGACACAATAAATAAATGTTTTCCAAACGGTTGAGGTTTATCATGTATAAGGAAAGTCACTGTTCATTTCATTAAAAAAAAGCTTTCTGTGTATTTTAATATTCTCTAGTTATATGTAGCATATAGTGTTCTTTCCATTTCATTGCTCTTCAGTATACAATCAACAATATTGTTTCTAAATGCAATTTCTGAACTGTAATTGCATTAGCAATTGAACCAAAATTATCTTAGTATTTATGCAACACCCTGTGGAACCAAAAAGTGAAAAGTTACAATCTTGACCAGCTACCTAGCTGATTTTTGAAATGATTGCTTAGAATCTAAGCCACTGTTAATCTTCAAAACAATGCATAACTCCAAAACAGTCAAACCTGTCAAAAAATGTCATTCTGCCAATGTTTGATTTCATGCCAGGTTCAATAAGTGTGCACAAGCACATTAAAAATAACCCCTCAGTAGAAAAAAAAGTCATCTCTCTTTTTTCTTTTTCCCTTCTTTTTTTTTTGTCTCGGTTTTCCAAAGGATAGAGATTGTGTTTTACACAACAGAGGGAAGTGGTGAGAGCAGGTTTCTTAGATAGCTGGATATATGCACATTTATGCTTATGTTGCTAAATTTATGCTGTAATATTCATGGTATGTGCCAAGAACTAAACACAGTATCCGGAGTTAAATTGTTTGAACTGAGATAACTATATGGCCAGAGGACATTGAGTGAGTGCTTTATCATCTAGACAACTGGGGATTCCTGACTTCCCATAACTTATTGCTAAGGTGTACGACAAGAGGATGGAACAAACTTTATCATCCATTATCATTTATTTGATTTTAGAAGTTACTCAGACATTTCAGTTATGATTTGAATTTGTGCTAGTACTAAGTTCCTTGGTACTGTGGCCAAAGCCAAAGGAGACAAACAAGATCAAGTAGAATATGCACTGAAGGGTTCCAGAAAACACCACATCTTGGCATTATTTTAAAATATCCTGTCTATAAAATGTCTCTTTTAAACAGAATTAATGACACCAAATGTAATACAAGCACCATACAGTAAAAGATTTAGTTAGAAGTGAGCTTTACTCATGGGTACACTCCATTTATTTATTATAATATGTACAAACCAAACAAGATTAGCTTTTTTTCCTAAACTCTAGGTGAATGCCATAGTTAATGTTCTGAAGAGCTTTTTACGTAACACAAATGATGGAAGTATAAAATGATGTTATATTGTGTGTAATTAATATTATGAAAGGCAGAAAGATCATGGTAGTTATTTGGGGTTTTTTGACATTTTTTTCCCTTTGGTATGAATTGGTTAGGAGGATGCCTAGCTAATAGTGAAGAGGGAGTATATAGAAGAGAAGGAGATAAGAGGACAAACAGGGGGAAAAGGGAAGGAATGAAAGAATGAATATGAAGAAGAGTATGGAGTTGAAGTGGACAGACCTAAAAAGGTGTGGGGATAACTGAAGTACACAGCTGATCAGTAGGTGATGGACAAAAGCCAGTCAAAGCATTTTCACTCATTTATTAGCAGCCTTTGCAGGTGTCATAAGCATCTTAATTTCTTCTCCCTAGATATTTTCTTCTGGATGGTTTGCTGAGCGACAGGGCATCATGTTTAATCAAACATCTCCTGAGGAAATCTTCCCAGTGCTTTCCCGTGACCACAGATTTTGAAGTGAGGGATTACCATGATTAGTTGCCATTTTGCTGGTTGGCAGCTAAGAATGGTTTTGTATCTCCTGTCTCAACCTACCTTGTGCTGTTTCTTATTGCATGTGGAAAATAGCCTATTTGCAGTGCATAACGTTTTCAAATTTTACCATGTCTCTGTTCATACATTATTCACCAAAAATATTCTGACTATATAAACATATTTGTTTGAAACTTGTTCACTGAACACTCATATACAAACATATCAGACTATGGGTTATACATGAACTATTTGTTTTGAATTTGTTTTGAAGTCTTGTGTCTTTGCAGCACAATTGCAGTAAATGCCACTGTATTGCTACCTCTTCTGTTCATAACAGGTTAAACAAGATTTCCTGCTAGCCACATGCAGAATTGTGAACTAGGCACACAGTAATTGCAAGGTAAATATTTTTTCTGACAAGAGAAATAAAAGAACCTATTTAGATACTTTTAAAATTGGAAAAGATTCTCAACAGTGTCAAACTGAATTCATAGTTTTTATTCAAATGAATGTGTATAAGCATATTTTCACAGTATTTACCCATATTGAATAGTATTGATAGGTATTCTTGAAGGAGAAAATGATGTTATAACTAACCCATGGATATCAGGACCTTGATATCTTGAGTAAAAGTAATGACTGTGGTTTCACTGTCCTGCAATTCTTGCATTTGGAAAATGCTGGTATCTATTTTCCTCTCCTCGAAGGCTCTCCACCCTGCAATAGAAGATGGCACTGGAACAAACATCTTTACAGACCAAGGAAAGGTGGTAACCATCCAGTGAAGTTGCTGCTTTACTAATCCATAAGCCAAGTAAATTTTTGTGTTACTTTAGTTCTGAAATTTGTCTGAGAAACAGACATGCAGCTAAGACAAACCTCGAGAAATTTGCTGTTCTCCATTAACCTGCTTGGCATTTTTATCAGGGGCAAGTCTTAGACTTGTAATAAAATAGAAGAGGTATTAGGTATAAATATTTTAATCTTAAATTATGGAGTGATTTTACAACCCATGACATCTATTTCAAAATCACATGGCTGATATAATTTGCATGGCACAAGCTGAATAAAGATAGTCTTGTAAAGGAAAATAGGGGAACAGACTCTTTAATTGACTGCAACCTGAAGTGAAACATACAAAAAAAGTAAAGCCACTTGGAAAATTGATCAAATAAGAGCATAGATTTGCTCTTTGAACCTCTCCAGGTTGCTAAAAAATAACATTAAAAAATGATTCAGTTGAAAAAGATGTAACAAGTATATTGTCTGGAACTTACAGCCAATTTAGAAAGAGGTAGAAATATCCCATGGGAAAGATGTTAAAGCATTTTAACAAACTATCAAGAGAGAAGATTAATTCTATATCTTTTCTAAATCAGAAATAGAAATTACCTTTTAGCTGCATCTGAGTTGTTGGCTTCAGTACAGATGGATGTATATCTTTTCATTGCCAGAAGAGGTCATGTTGTGTGATTTAATGGTACTTTCTAGCTTCAAAATCAATTCTGCTGTTGTATAGGTTTTCCATAGGATGAACAGAGGGGAAAGGGAACAACAATGATGTACCTGTGCATCTACGACAGCTGCAATGTCTTTTATTACTTTTTTGGCAGGCAGGAGATTGCTCTGCAACTACTTCTCTCTCCTTGCTGCTTTGGGAAGCCTCTGCCTCCTGAGCCATGGGGGAGTTTGCCATTTGAGCTGCTTGTAGAAGTAGCATCAGGCTCATCCAGCCTCACAAGTACTGCCAGTCCTGAGAGGGACTTCTGCAGAGCGACATTGCATGTATCTGTGGCTGATTTATTTACAGAATAGGTAATAGAGAGCAGATCACATTAGCAAGCCTTTTTATGATAGCCAGCCTCAGGATCTCTGAGAATATTTTTAGTGCCTGCATGATACATCTTAATCTATCCCCTTAATGCTGCCCTTTCACATGTGAAGTAGTGGCAGGCTTTACATAAGTAGAATTGATATGTATGTAATAGGTTTGCCATGTTTAGAATATATGAAAGCTAGCTGGCATATAATTTTATTTAATTTGACTAAACCCATCAATTTTCTGCAATGAAATTCCAATTTGTAGCAAATATATCAAATGACAGGCAGATTTTTAGAAATGGGTAAAGACAAACAATTTTTTCAACACACAGATGAATGCTAGTAATATGAGAAATTGTGATTTATTTAAGAAACAAGAGCCTTCAAAAATCTCTTTGTGATATCTTGCTTCCATTTTTCTATGTTGTGAATGTAACAGTAAATTTAACACAGGGTAATATAAAAATGCAACTCACAGAATCAATATATGGCAACTATAATAGTTGTTCAAGATGTGTTAGAATCAAATTACAACTGTCCATAGCAACTTCACTACTTAAACTGGCTGTTTTAAATGTGAAGATTGGCTAGACTCCTATTGAGGTTATTGGTCAATGCTCTTGGTGAAATTCACCCGTTTGATAAGCTTCACAGCAGACCTTTGTGCAGTCACCTTTAAATCGCGAAACAAAAGGTATTTTAAACAGAGAGCTTGTGCCAAGACTCTGCTTCTGTGTGAATTTCATTTTAAATAATCACAAAGTTAATATTACAAATCAAATATCTAATTCTCCACATTTTCTGATTCTTCTGCATTGTTATGTTCAAGAATTTTTTCCAGCTACAGATTTATACAGTTTTACAGCATACTGTTGTGAAGTTGAATAAAAATGTGTAACTTCTTGGCAGATTACACAAATAACTAATTGCAATTACATAAAGATAACAATCTGTCTGTTTAATGAATTTGTCTCTAGAGAAAATTTGCGAAGTATTAACCATGCATTTTTTAATCATTTTATTAATCCACTGCTTCTTTTATTCACAGGTGGTGGTTGTGACTGTATGTTAGGATAGACAAGAAATCAAAAATTAGACTATGGTGAAAGAAAGAGCTAAAGGGCTGATGTTATAAAATCAGGTAATCTGATCGGATGCTTCTGGATATCTTTGATTATCAGATATACAATAATAAATGTATCATTAAAAAATGATTCTAATTTTAATTAGAATTTAATCTAATTTAATTAGATTCTAATGCTTAATGTCATTCTAATGCTTAATTTTTAAGTTTATTTTTAGTTTAGTGAAATGCACATTTAGATTACACTGGATAAAATACAGAAACAGTCCTGGCACAGAGGTCAGAATGCAGAAGCCCCCTTTCTAGTTTACATTCCCAAATCCAGTATTTATTTTTTTTCCTAGCTGTATGACTGCATTTGGGATTGAAGTATGTTCTTGAAAACATAAAAAATAAGCACTCTTTAATTTTTTTTTTTACTGATACCACTTGGAAACTTTTGGTTTTGCCTCCTATTTAGCTCAATGTTGAAAATTTCCTAAAATATGCAGTTGAAAAAAATTAAATCCAAAGAAACTTTAAGACACTGATGATCAAGAAACAAGACTCAAATGTGCAAACAAAAAACTGTGCAGTGACCACCTCAAGTACAGTAGGGCATATAACTGATAAGGAATACCAAAAGCAAATAATATTACATTTTTGCTTACAACTTCTCTGCTTCTACTCTATACACCTCCCCCCAAAGATAAGGAAACAAAGAGAAAGTGTCAAGATTGGTGTAACTTTGTGATGTCATACAGGTTTGTATCAAATCCATACCTAACCTGT
>NW_009944951.1:68218-75194 GCF_000696875.1 Nestor notabilis | reverse complement strand
AGCAGGAATTTATTAACTGCTTTTGAAACGTAATAGGATGACATAAATTGCAGACTTAATTCCTTCATACAATGTCTGTAAAAGTCTACTTTATAACAATATAAATAAATTTTGGAACATCAATAAAGCAGTCAGAGGCATGCACTCTGACTGCACTCATGCTTCTAGGGTAGTTGAAGGCGCTACCTTTCAACATTCAGGCAGCATATCCCCTCATTGTATTTCATTTTCATGCTTCAGTCTTGAGCTTCAAAAGCTAAAAAGACAATAAATTAAACTAACTTGCTCTGCTATGGATTACTCCTAAAAAGCAGTCCAAATAATGGCTTTTGTCAAGGTTTGCTTTTTCCTTGCAAGCTCTCTGTTCTATGTTCATGGATTATTAGAAAAAATAAAACAAATCGAGTAAGGTAGTAAAAAATGCTGTTGATATTATGATAGCCAAATTGTTGTATTTGAGGAAATGAAGGTTGTTCTTGTAGTAAAAAGAATGATGTCTGATAAGCTCTGTAGTGATAATATACCAAGGTCATCCTCTGTTACACAGAAACAAAAGGCTATGACAGATAATTTCAACATATGAAGCATGCCATGTTTATCTTGGGATATTAAAAAATGAAAAGCTGTGATTTATTTTGAGACATAATTGTTTATAAATAAAATCATATGTTAAAATATTCTGTCATAACATCAGGGAAGAGAGACATTTGCTTTTAAATGGAAAATGGCTTTCAAGGCCAAGCCCATATTGTATTTTTTTGAAGGCCTGCTTCAGTTGTACCTTGATGGGTTTCTGGTAACTGTCTCACTCTCTTGCTGCTTAATCTAGTGAACAGGTTTTTAATTTCATTCTGCTTTCCTGCTATCATTATTTCCCCTGTTGCTTTACAAATATCTGTATTATGATGCGCAGCAGCAACAATCGGAAACTCTTTTCCATGTCTGCCTGCTTTTCTGCCTACTAAACATACTGCTGGGACTTACTCTTTTCCATTGTAAGAGATGAAAAGCACAGGAAAAACGTTCCTTCTCTCATTAAGATGAGCATTTGCTGATCTGTGAGTCCTTGCAGAGTTGTAAATGAGTACCTTTTTCTTTTGTGTATGTTCTCAGCAGAGAAGACAGCTGACAGGACTTGAGTAGGGGTTGTGTATGCATCTCTTATATGCTATACTTTGATTATCTTGATGCTTCTACGTTTTGCTGTATATTACCTAAAATAAGAACTTCGTGAGGCTAGATATGCTTGAATATCTGAGTGATGGCTGGTAAATCAAAGGTTTCCTTACACACCAAACTTTTTGGCTATAATTTAAGTTTTTGGCCCTGAAGCCTTCTAGAGTATGATCATAATTCTAAAGCATGAAACTCAGTGTTCCACTGTCGAAATTTACCTTGTTTTAATGCATATTCTCTGGAAATTTAGGTAAGCATGGCACATGACTGCAGCAGTGTACCTTTCTGAATTCAGTAAATCAGTAAAGAAGCCACTGTGCTATAGTGCTAATATGACCAGGGATATGTTGGATGGCTCATCATTTCAAACCCTGATATGATATTTCATCCTTCTTCAGTGATTGTTTCAGAGGATTCAGTGATTTTCATGGAGTATCTGCAGCACTTGTTTCATCTTGAGGTGGCTGATTTCTCCCAGGTAGCAAGTGATAGAACAAGAGGAAATGACCTCAAGCTGCACCAGGGGAGGTTTAGACTGGATATTATGAAAAATTTCCTCACTGAAAGGCTTGTCAGGCATTGGAACCGACTTAAGAGTTGTTAAGGATTTTTTGGATCATGTGGGCATTTGACAATTGCACTGTCACATGCCACTGTGACCACCACTACCCAGTGTTTTACTAGCCGCCTACCATACTGCCTGAGTACCAAATCAGGTCATCAGGTCCTGCATTAGCTCGATAGGTAATCTTGTGAACCTGGGCCCCTGCTGATGAGAGAAGACTTTGGAGTAGTCAATAGTAATATGTCTATAAAAAGATGAAGAAACCTCCCCTAAACCAGAAAGCAGTTGGCCTGGTTTCTGGAACGCCAGTAATTTCCTGTGAAATCATAGTAAATTGACCTGCGTCAATAATAAGTACAACATTTTTACGATTTCTTAGTTGTTCAACATTTGGTCTTATTAAATATGTATGTCATTGACCTATTCAGTTTACTGAGTAGGTCAATACCAGAAGTTACAGCTATGCTTCAGGACTTTGAAGGTCATTAATGTTGATCAGAAGAGCTTCTTCAGTGGTCTTACCAAAAATAATGATGTTTTCTACTTCAATGCAATACATAGTTAGCCTTGAATCTGGTTTGGGGGGGGGGGTTGTTGGTTTGATTTTTTTTAATTTGCATCATGCTTTCAGAAAAATGCGTAAGAATAGACAGGAATTGAATTTGTAGTTATGATATAATATATGCAGCATATGGTGATTTTGAAACCTGTAGCCTAAAGAGAACCTATATGTTTATTAAATTGATCATCTTGTTTTTATCTAAATTAGAATGAAATTTGAGTCTGCAACAAAACTGATATGCTGAAAGAAATGGATAGTTTTGTTTTATGTGTTATCTTTTCTAGGAAACTGCATTCACTTGCTTGCTGATGATTCACATTAATCATGAACAGGCTTTTTAAGTAGATAGGGGTGTTTATTTCTCATTATATTTTAATCAAAAGTTTTGGAGAGTGTTTTTTTAATACAGCAGGGATGGATCCTCTGATCCATCAGAAATAGATTTTTATGTCTGAAATTATTCAGAAACTGATTTAAGATGTGATGAAGCTTCTTCAAGTTACAGTTGTGTAGTGTATGCTGTGGTAAATTTTGACCTTGTCGGGTGATGACAGTTGAATTATGATCCAGCCTCTGTAAGAAATGATATGTCTACCATATTAGATTAATTTCCTGTAAACTTCACCATTTCACATTACCAAACCTTGTAAATGTCATCTTTATCCATCATCATGCAATATTTTGATGTTGCTTATGGAGCAGTTCTCATTTCATTTCAGCTTTTCTAAAGAGTTCTGTTTCACTGTTAAATTACATTTTTTAAATTCTGTATTTTTATTAGTTTCTGTCTAAGTTTGCACATCAGCCTTTAAAAAGTTAAAGAATGTGGCTTAGTTTCACTGTACATTACTTGACAGCAATTCTCTTTGAGAAATTCTGGATTACTTTTTTCTTTTTTCTTCATATATTCTGTAAAAGGAAAAAAGGAATGTTTATATTACTACTGTAATTGAAGTAAGGAATTAAATAAGGAAATTCAAAGATTTAATCTCATATTCAGTCTTCTTTCTAACTAGCTGCCTTTCTGTCCTTAATGTGCAGCATTACTTTCTAGTAAGGACAACTTAGACCTATGAAAGAAAAATAAAGTAACTTATGGAAATCTGAAATTCCAAAGATCTAATTTGAAAAGAATACTGAGACCCTAAACAAAAGCTTTTAAATCTGTACTCAAAGCACTTCCTTTTCTCCTGCAAAAACTATATGTAGACAGTACTGATGAGCAGGGTTTCTTTGCCTGATAATTATGTTGGTTTATACAATAAAAAGCACAAAAGAAATATCCTATTTCTCAGGGCTTATATGATGTGGAAAATCTGGTCTATCTGCTTAAATACTTCAGCTATTAGCACTCTTAAGAAATTATGTTGTGTTGTGGTTTAGATCCAGCTGGTAACTCAGCAACATGCAGCCATTCACTCACCTCTCCCCTTGCCCCCCTGCTCTGGGTGGGATGGGGAGGAGAATCAAAAGAATGTTGAGATAAGAACAGTTTAATTACTAAAATAAAGTAAAATATAGTGATAATAGAAAGACTACCAATAATAACAATAACAACAAGAAGAAGAATAATAGGAAACAACAAGAGAAGAAAAGAAAGCTCAGAAAACACAAGTGATGCACAATAAAACTGCTCACCACCCGCCACCCCCTGAACAATACCCAGCCTGCCTGAGCAGCGATCAGTCCCTTTCAAGGTAACTCCCCCCAGTTTCTCTATTGGGCATGACATGCTCTGGTATGGAATGTGTATGTGGTATATATGTGCTGTGGTATGCAGTTCAGGTCAGGTGTCCTGTCTCTGCTCCCTCCTGGCTTCTTGTGCCCCTCCTCACTGGCAGAGCATGAGAGACTGAAAAGTCCTTGATCAGGGTAAGCATTACTTAGCAACAACTAAAACACTGATGTGTTATCAGCATTGTTCTCAGACTAAAGCCAAAACACAGCACTGCACCAGTTAGTAGGAAGAAAATTAACTCTATCCCAGCTGAAACCAGGACAGGTTCTTAATGAGAATGCAGTGTTGCAGTTGAAGCTAATTTATATTGCTAATTCATCTTCCCAAGCTGAATCTGGAAGATGGATTTTACCCTCTTTACTCCTACTCCACCAGTAAATGATTTCTATTTATCTGCCATGGAATTTCTATATAATACCTCCTTTCATTTAAACCATTCAAAGGGTAGTTTGGGTATTTTTAGCTCTGTTTGCCTCTTCAGTTCCTCATATTCAAAGTTGAGAATGTAAAGGTGCTTCTAAATCTTTTAAATAAGATTAATCTAAGGTGTATCCTGTTGGTTGTATCCATCCTCGGATATACTGAATACAAACAGTGAATTTTCTACTTATTTTTTTCAATAAAAATGTCTTTTGAGATACATAGATCAAACTGTTTAACCTTTAAACAAACTTTACTCAAAAGAAACTTCTCTCTGACTTGAAAAACAGTCCTTTTTTTTTGACTTCTTGTTAAAGTTCATAATTCCATTTTTATGAAAATATAGTATTTTATTCAGGAGAAATGTTTTTAGTTTATTTTTGTTTCCAATTCATGCTTTTAGTCTACTTTTGTGGCTTAACCACTGTTTAACTGCCCAGGCCCTATGAATATAGGCTGCATTCCTTTCTTATGTTTTCTCTTATTAAGAGCTGGAAAGCACCTATATGCTCATCTGAGCTACATTATGTCAATATTTGGTTTCTTTAATCCACTCTTATATTTTCCAATTTCATTCCAATCTGCTCTGTCCTCTTTTTTGTTCAGTTTCTTACAGATTATTTAACACCTCTGCTATGTACTGTAGTAAGAGATAAAGAACAATTTAAGAGAAAAGACTTTTTTTACAACAACGTACACTATGTCGTTGTTCACAACATTTTTGTGGGTGAAATTATACTTTCAAGGTAAAATAGTCATGAAATATGAAAAATAAATGGAAAAAGATTAAGAAGGAAAATTAGTCTGTTTTTATAAAGAATAGGTTATAATAGTTTTTATTTCCATTTGCCTCCTTCTATGCCTTTTATGGGTTGGGTTTTTTTGTTATTTTTTTTCTTTCTTCACTTTAAAATGGGTAGTATTTATTTTCTCTTTATTTTCTGTGTGGATTATCCAGAAGAGGGAGTCATGGGCATACACACTTAAACCATACACTGCAAAATCATAGTCATTAACAATAAACTTAATGTGTCTGCGAGATTTATAATGCAGTTCTTTTCCAAACTAATGGTTGCCAAGTCACCTTTGGCCAACATATTGTAACCTAGCAGGCAGCACTGCGACAGTCAATGTTCAGACAACTTTGTCAGGACACTGTAAACTTCTGCTGGTCTCAGCAGTCCTAGAAATCATTCATGTACTCTTACATTGGTGAATTTAGCATGTATAAGTAGTAAATTTTATATCTCAGATGTTGAACTGACTTCATTATTTATTAGTGAGGTCAAGGCTGTGCTTTAAATCACATACTTCTTTTTGATTTTGTTTTGTTTTCATTATGAATGTGTGTGATAAGAATGCTTTTGAAATGAAAACCTTTTAGCTATACTGTATAGGCAGGTCAGTCATACTGTAAGAAAACTACATGTTATTTAGTTTGTTTTATAGATTAACAGTATATTCAGGAATATGTTAATTGGGAAAAACTTTGTGACATACTCCAGTTTAAAGATCAACACTTTAAATTTAAAAAAAAGGAAGGATAGTATGTAGGATTCAGCATAGAGGCTGAGCACCATGAAGGAACTTCCTATTTAACTCTCTTGAAATGCAGCCACCTGGACTTCAGCGGTCTTGAAAAGTCTTTTGTTAATCTTTGAAGACCACGGCGGAGATGTCACTGTTCACACATGCATAGTCTTAGTTTCTTTTCCTCTGCCCATCTGAAGGTAATCCAACAAGCAGGAAGATTCCCTGAAATCTAAGGTTTCTTATAAGACATACTGCCATACTTGTATTTTGATAGTGCATGATAAGTAAAGCACAGTAAAAGTCTGTGAGTTATTGTCTAAACTGGAGAGACATCAATCTGATAGATGTACCACTCAGTGGATAAAGAATTGGCTGGATGGCTGCATGTAGAGTTGTGGTAAACAGCTCAATGTCCAGTTGGAAAGCAGTAACGAGAGGGATTGGTGTTGGGACCTGTCTTGTTCAACATCTCTGTCGGTGACATGGACAGTGGGATTGAGTGCACTCTCAGCAAATTTGCCAAAGACACCAAGCTGTGTGGCTCAGTTGGTATGCTGGAGAGAAGAGGTGCCATCCAGAGGGATCTTGACAAGCTTGAGAGGTGGGCCAATGCCAGCCTTATGAAGTTTAACCAAGACAAGTGCAAGGTCCTACACCTGGGTTGGTACAACCCCAGGCATAGCTACAGGTGGGGCAGAGAAGAGATTCAGAGCAGCCCTGCAGAGAAGGGCTTGGGGGTGTTAGTTAATGAGAAGCTTGACAGGAGCCAGCTTCAGTGTGCGCTTGCAGCCCAGAAAGCCAACCGTATCCTGGGCTGCATCAGAAGAAGCATGACCAGCAGGTCGGAGGAGGTGATCCTGACCCTTTACTCTGCTCTCGTGAGACCTCGCTTGGAGTACTGTGTACAGGTCTGGTGTCCTCAACATAAAAAGGACATGGAGCTGTTGGAGCAAGTCCAGAGGAGGGCCACGAGGATGATAAG
>NW_009944951.1:51914-68030 GCF_000696875.1 Nestor notabilis | reverse complement strand
AGAGACCATATTTCATGCTACAATAGAAATGGTAATAAAGCAGCTGTTAATATATATTACAAGATTTAAAGAAACACACAACTATTTGATGTGTTCAATCAGCTGTTTGAAACAGTGAAGAAATGAGGTGTCCGTGCTCATGGCAGGGGGGTTTGGACCTAGATGATCTTAAGGTCCTTTCCAACCGAAACCATTCTATGATTCTATGATTCTATTTTGTATATAACTATGCATAGTTATGTAGCTCCCCCAATCAATTCCTGCTCGGATGTGCATTCATGTTTACATTTACATCTGTACCAAACTTGACAGTGCTGTTTTAATAGTTTTTCAAAATATTTCAGAGACTAAAATCCACTGATATAAAATCATAGCTTTGCCTGGTAGGTGCTAGATAGCAACAGGCAATGGGATGTGTATGCAGACTCCTTGCTTCCTGAAGTATGTCTGGCGACGGACAATATGGGCCAAAACCAATCACTGGATCTGTAGCGATATAGAATCATAGAATAGTTAGGGTTGGAAAGGACCTTAACATCATCTAGTTCCAACCCCCCCTGCCATGAGCAGGGACACCACACACTAAACTGTGTCACCCAAGGCTCTGTCCAGCCTGGCCTTGAACACCTCCAGGGTTGGAGCATTCACAACTTCCTTGGGCAACCTATTCCAGTGCCTCACCACCCTCACTGTGAAGAACTTCTTCCTTATATCTAACCTACACTCCCCTGTTTAAGTTTAAACCCATTACCCCTTGTCCTACCACTAGAGTCTCTAATGAAGAGTCCCTCCCCAGCATCCTTGTAGGCCCCCTTCAGATATTGGAAGGCTGCTATGAGGTCTCCATGCAGCCTTCTCTTCTCCAGGCTGAACATGTTGGCAAGGAGATCCAGCTGACTGTACAAAGCCTTTATATAAAGAACATTTCACACATCAGACCTGTTTCTCTTTTGAAAAAGGCCCATTTGAAGCCTGATAGAGATGACCAATGTGTTGAAAGACAGAGAGGTGTCAGTACGTCCGTCACCTCTGAGATTTACTCAGCAGGGCTTGCTTTCTAGTACTTTAATGTGTACTTCAAATTTGCATCTGCAGTGAGAACCATAATTCTTAACAATGTTAATGTGTATCAAGAAATTTCCAGTCATCTGACCTTGAATTATCTCGTACTGCCATCTTGGCTGTGGCATCTGGTAAAAGGGCTATTGAAATTGCAGTACAGAAGAGATGAAAGGAAACCTGTTGATATGTTCTGTTATTCTAAGCCTGGAAACTAGTGATAATCTGCAATGAACATATCTGCAACATAACTGAATGTTAAAAGTGTCAAATAATTCTTCTAAATTTTAGGCACAAACTCAAAGTTTCCCAGTTCCTGATTCCATTCTCCTTCATTCCTTATGTGAAAATGTTCAAAGCAAAATATTTAAAGTACAATGCCTGTTTTAATGCTTTACTTTGCTATGTTCCAGTGTTACGTGTGTGTTCAGCTGATGTGTCTTGAGAAGTACTCGCCCTCTGCATCTTGCATTGTTGTCATGGGGACTATATAGATAGATAGGCAGGTATTAGACCAGATGTCCTAGCAAATGGTTTCTATTCAACAGTTTGTAAAATGCTCTGAGAAACCATTTATTGTAGGCCAAACACCTAAAATCCATCCTTAGCCAAATAAAAAGGCAAGCATGCTCCAAGTTCCCTCATTTTGGGAATGGCAACTTAACCCACTTTGTCAGAAATGTTTTCTAAAGCACAATGCTATTGAAGGTCCTATTCTACCCTGTGGCCAGCTTATAACCAAGATCCCAGATGACAGAAGCAGCACAGAACAAAAGCTTTAAAGACTACTTCTGATTTTGTATTTATTTATGCATAATGTGGAAATAATTTTTCATCAGGAGTTCTGTGGAATATAGAATCTGGTAACATTCAAAATAGCAACGCATTGGAAAGTCTATCAAATCTCTGGTACCAGAAGATGACTTCTGAACAGCTAGCTATGTTCTTTACTTAGCAGTAAATATATTGAAAAATCCATTATTACGACGTATGAAGTAGCAAAGAGGAAATTCCAGCTGCTTCTAGTTATGTTCAATCCTTTAGAAAATCCATATAACAGTCTCTGTCTAAAATGATTAAAAAATCAATAGCACACTTCTTTTTTTAGAATTGTGTTTTGATAATCTTTCTACACGTACCATTCTGGACATCCTTCACCACTTGCCTGGATACATTATCTGTAGTTGTCTTTTAATAGACTGAGACTAAATTATTAGAAAAGAATTGCATCACCAGGGAGTAAAGGTTGTCAGATACCAGTGAGATGTAATACATCAAATGCTGTTGTGTACAGCCTTATCTCACAGGCTGTTTTGTTTTAAGAGACTTTAAAAAAAAGTTTTGACCTTTGTAACCTACTCTAGTTCAGAACAGGTAAAATAACGAATGCAAAACTGCATGCAGCTCCATAAAATTAATGAATCGATGGCAACAACAATATAACGGATTAAAAGTTCATGACCTGAAAAGCAGATACTGAAAAGTTTCTTTTTAGCAGAGCATATTTTTGTTTTTCTCTCCACAACTAAAGACAGAGTTCAGTAGGAAAGCATAGAGAAGTTTGCTTTGGCACCACAAGTTATTTACTGTGTTCCTCCAAAATGCTTTTCTACTTCACTGAGAAAGCAATTGAGCAATAGTTAGATTAAGGCTTTGACAAGTTCCTGAATTCCTGGAGTTTCTCTCTGGCTAAGCTTTGCTCTACTTTGTCATTAGAGCAAGTATTTAACAGTTTATATACTGAGTTTCTTATATGAACAATAACTACAGGTAAGTTGACAACATTTAATTTGAAAGAATATTTGGATAGTGTTTTGGTATCCATCAGCATGTCTTGTTTTATGTAATTAAGTTAAATTATTTTATTGATTAGTTTTAATAATAGCCTCAACAAATGATCAAAAGTAAGAGCTGGATGAGAATGGCATCCCAATTTTGCAGTCAGGAAAGGGTAATTGTGCTTTATTGTTCCTGCACTTTGAAAAAAGGAGCAGTGCCACAAGCCAGATGAGTGGCTGGGCAATAGAAAGGAGTCCTCCTCCATATGTCAGTGCTAGTCTCTTGAGGGTCACTTACACAGTGGAGTATTTTAGCAGGAACCTGAGCAGAAGGGAAAGGAAACCCAGCCTTCCTATGTGAGATAAGCTTTGCACATAGAGTTAATGTGCTGAAGAGAGTGGCAGTGAGGAGCAGCTGCTCACACTGTGATCAGGAGTCTTCCTTTTCTTTATGGACAGAAGGGCTCAAGAGCTCAGAGTAAGAACATACATGTGATGGAGGAGTGAAGGTGCATAAGGGCAAAGTAATTTCTTTAGCCAAAAAAGGAATGAGTATTTGCTTCACAGGGTAAGGGAAATTCTTGGAGTGGCATAGTTATGTTTCCTAGGCAGCAGGAGGATCATTTCCTTTACTAACACAAGAAGCTAAACTTTCCCCTTACAATTTTCTTACAACATGTGCTTGCATGCTTTGGGACAGACAGGAAATTTGCCTTGCCATTACTTTATGTGGGTGCACTAAAGGGGAAAGCCTCTGCATAACATCACCATTCCGCAGTGTACGTATTCACGGGGTAGGATTTAGCCACGTAATTTATTTTAGGCCTCCAGCTAAATTTTTTTTTCTTTTGCTGTGGTGCTCACTACACTGTGCTTTACTAATGATACACTCCATAAATGTTTCCCCTTAAGACTTATTCTTTTCTTCATTTTTCGGAAAGAAATAACATGAGGAAAGATGTCTTGCATGGACAATCTGTCTGTGAGAAACACAATCAAAAATACAGTGTCTGATTCTCTGGGATTTTATCTGTGAGGAGTCTATATTTCAGAAGCTGAAGTCTCAGGTGCTTGACGTGAATCTGCGACAGAATATGTATATTCTGATTTTTCAGAAAAAAAAGATTTAGATTAGTATATTCACTACTTTTTGCCACTAACTGCAAATTAATTTGACACTATTTTGACTTTTCAGGGGCCAAGCTGTTTGTATCATCAAATTCATTATTTACAGAACTGAAAAAGGAAAGATGTATTCTTTGATAGCTTTTAGATTTTTATTTTTTTTTAATAAACTATTTGTACAATCCTGAAAGAAATAATAACAGGTCTAGGCCTTTTAGTACATAAATTGCTCCCATTTCTCCCCAAAGTCAGGGGAGGTAGTATCGGTTCTGCCATTGATCTGAGTAGTTCTAGGACCTGTCTTACTGAGCCTTTGAGAAATGAAAGTCTGGAGCTGTGCTTCTCTGAAAATTCTTGAAAAACGTAACTAATAAATGTGTATTTTAATATATAATATAATAGTATAGTAGTTTAGTTTTTGAAAGAGATGAATGAGATTCTGGGCCCTGCTGAAATCAGTGGGAGTTCTGTGGTTCATTGTCTTAGGGCCAAGATTTCATCAGCTGTGAAATTCCCTAGAAGTTGCTTCTGCAAGTGCCTTAAAGAAAACAAACCTGAAAACTAAATGACATAATTACATGCTGGAACATTGGGCCTGGTGAAGCCACCTTGCAAAGCTGACGCAAAATATAAGTGCTGGTTTTGTTCGTGAAAACATTAAAAGATGTGTACAGAGTTTTCTCTGATTTGGTACTGGAAAAACATGCTGCAAAATAAATTTTAAGGAAGACTTTTATTTGTTTCAATAAATTGGAAGTTTCACACAAGAGAGAAGGAAAGGTTATTTTTGAATCACAAGAAAGAAACAGTTACCAGTTCTTCACATTATCTACATTGTACCTGTAGAATAGAACTTAGCTTTAAAACTAAAAAAAAGAAGGAAACAGCTCAGAGCTCATAAACAAGTTTTGAATAACCTTTAGAAATCTATAGTTTGTCTTTTCTTTAGATATTAGATTCAAGAATAATGAGAGAGAGATTTGGTACAAGTTAAGTTTATGTTTCCATTCATTTTACCAGTGGAAAGGAGAGACTGAAGTGTCAAATAGAATAAAATTTACAGAATTAAGTCTGAAGTTAGTCCTGAAGCCAACTGCTTTGAAAACTCTCTCCCTAGATATGACCAGCTGATTTTGTTGCTGAAACTTCAGTGATTATTCCACTGCCAGCAGCATTTAAAGACTTCACCCTGCAAAATCTATTTACAAAGAAAACCCCATTGAATTCATGTATTTGAGATATCTATGGTATTAATAGGCATTTGATGTTCTTATTCAAAGATAGAAATAAATTAGCCTTTTTATCAAATTCAAATAAGCTCTATGCATCTTATACATGGTGAGCTACATTGAAATCTATCTAATTTAACCAATTGCTAGTTCATTGTTTCCTTGAGCTGTTCATGACTGTAGCTGCTATATGTGGACTGGCATTCTATCTACATTTTGAGAGGAAATATACATTAGAAGTTTTAAAAATCAAAGACAGTTAATTATCAGATGGTGTAATTTCTTGTCTAACCTGCAACATGTGAACTAGACATTGAAATGTTTACTTTAGAAGAGTACCAAAATTGGTCTGAAAATTTCTAGTCATGGAGAATGTATGGAAAGTGTTCTTTTCTTGGATGTATGTTCCATATACTAATCACTTTCTTAAAGTGTGTACATTAATTCTAATCTGATTAGCTGTATTTTGTAAACACTTTCTCTTTCAAAAAAGTCCACAAAGCAGTTATTTAGATGTGATTCTTTCTTTAAAAGAGCTGCAAAACTGAATTTACATTTGGTATAGGAAAAAGCATGAAAATGTGGATTGGGTGCATAGAAAGGAATTAAGTAAGATTATATGGCCATTGGATTAATTTTTAATCATAGAATAGTTAGGGATGGAAAGGACCTTAAGATCATCTAGTTCCAACCCCCCTGCAATAGACAGGGATGCCTCGCACTAAACCATGTCATCCAAGACTCCATCCAATGTGGCCTTGAACAACCTGCCTTGTGTACATTTGTGCAGATTAAAAATTGTGCCTGTATGTATAATGTTATTATTACTTCCTTTTTATAAGACTTCCCATAGAAGTTAGTGCTGAGAATTTTTTAGGAAAGCAAAAGTGATGACATGATCAACTGCTAAAGAAGGGGGAGGGGGGTAGGTATTACGAGAATATAGAAAAAAAGATAAAAAAGGTGAAGAAGAGACATGGGTAGAAATGTAGGCAAATCTTAAAGTATTCAAGATCCTAAAGTTCAGGCAAATGTTTCAATTTTTCAAGACTGTTACCAGTGGGACAATTAAAGTAGAGGATGGTTTGACCAAACGCAGAAGCTTAAAAATATTATTTTGAGTGACCTCAATGAGAACAAGATGCATGTCATTGAAATGAAGTGTTAATGTGATGGGGAGCTATTTGTCAAGGTTTGGACATTTACTGCACTGTAATCTAGGAAAAAGAAGCAACGAAAAGGCAAAAACCAGACTGTTATTA
Source organism: Nestor notabilis (assembly GCF_000696875.1). Classification (NCBI taxonomy): domain Eukaryota; kingdom Metazoa; phylum Chordata; class Aves; order Psittaciformes; family Psittacidae; genus Nestor; species Nestor notabilis. The sequence continues at coordinate 61,577 of NW_009944951.1, read as the reverse complement.
CAGCTTGTTTGTTGGAGGGATCTATAATTCACAGGTTGCAGGCCTGTGTTTTAGGAGATCATAGGACATGATGACTGGATAAAGCTAGATTGACAAAGAAGTTAAACTGAAAACAAGGAAAGGTTTAAATGATGGGACTGTAATTATATTGAGATAGTAATTTGTTTTTCAAAATGATGTAAAGCTATTGACAATGCATGGAAGTCTCTTTCAATACAAATTCCTTAACCCAAACATTTTCAAATGCTGTATTATAGCATTTTAATTAGGGCTCCAATAAGATTTTATATGATCCAGTGCTTTGCACACTGGTCATAGAAGTTCAGAATTACATGGCTGGAGACACATCAGGTGAATCTCCTCTGTTGACTTTTTGGATCAATGTGGTACACTCTTCCAAATAATGTAACATCAGAGAAGATCACATTTCTTACAATCAGAAAATGCATGTAAAGTGGAAAATATATTTTATTACCTACACTTTATGGTGCTTAAGTGAGAACAAGTAGAGGTAATGGCCCTGATTTTAAAAATCACATAAGGATGCAACGAGCAGAGACTTAAATGACTAGTCAAACCTGCCATGGGAAAGTTTATAAGACAGATGATCCCAGAATCTGAAAACAGCTAAAGACCTTTTCCTATCCTGAAGCCCTAAATGTGTGACAAGATTTTCAATGGTTGTTGTTATTTTCATTCAGAATTCATTTTCAACATAGAAATAAAGAAGAAATTATTTCAAAAGAAAGGCTAAATTGTGATAATTCTAAACAAAATTTTAAACTTCTTAAATAGCTTTCAGCCTTTCTGGCAGTAAATGAAGAAATCACTGATGAAGAGTGAAATTTTGTTTAGCTGCTTTTGATTCCATTGCAGAGACAGTTGTTGTCCCCTAGCTCAGTTGACAGAACAGCCTTTGAAAAAACACACATCTCTTGGAGTGCTGCTGTTTCTGTTTCTCTGGTTTTAAGTTTAACAAGACTGGGTGTTTGATGAGATTTGGGATGTGGTACATAGCACGTTTTGATCAAGATTTGAGCAAGCTACAAAGAGGCAACTGTATATTTTATAAGTTTATGTTTTTGCAAGAGTTGCATTTATTTTAGTTATAATGCAAAAACTCACTATAGAAAAGAGATGACTGGAAATCAGTTATATAACCAAATCTACATGAGTCATAAGGACAGATAGAGACCTTTTCTAAAGAACTGATATCTGAAAGAATGTGATATAATCCTATATGTAAATCCTACCCTGACAACTGTCTGCAAGTGGAGATTGTATATACCTGTGAATAAGTAAGATTTATTATTTCACTTTAGTTTTGCGGAGTCTTAATGCACTGTCCACAATCACAGTTCTCTGTGATCTTCTTTTTTGTGGAATATCCTCTTTCTGCCAATATACTCTAACCAGATTTATATATTTAATGAAAACTTTCCCTTGAAATCAGGTCCCTGATAGCAACTACGCAACACTATTACTTTCCTGTCACTGTTTGGATCAAATTCTGTCTCGCTCCCTCTCATCATGTTAAGGTTTGTCGTTTTTATCAGAGATGAGAAAAGCTGGAAGCCATTGTACTGTTTATAAACACAGGCTAATATTTTGAATCCTGACGTATTTGTTTACACATCTAAATACATTATTTGAATTTAAAATGAAGCATCAAAGATCAGAAATGCTGGTTAAATTAGCAAAATTTCTTAAAAGAGATATGAAGTTTAGAAAAGAGTACAAAGACTGAGACTCCCCTTAATGATGGTGAGCTTCCAGTAGTTATGGATGCACTACTATAGTGAGGGTAAAGGGTGGTGTACAGTTCACAACAGAAGCCTATAGGCAATAAAAGCATTTATCCCAAAGCATGCAGCTTTGTGTAAGCTAAGCTGCTGCCACCATTCCTGTTTCTGATATATCTTTTCCTTCTGAGAGTTTCTTATGTCACAGCAAGCTGTTGCTGCATTGAGAGCAGAGTAGCAGGATGCTAGTAAAGAAAGAAATGAACTGCTGGTAAGAAACATTTTCTGTAAATGACTACTTTTGGATTTTTTTTTTTCTGTTGAGATTTTAAAGTCCAGAGAGCTAAGCATCTAATTTCCTGAATCCTTAAAAATTTCCAGCTAGAAAGACCCTATAAGGGAGGGCAAAAGTACATCTGCACAAATTAAAAATAAAATTAAGAAAACCCAGCCCCTACAGTGATGGTTTGACAATTGCAACATTTATACCTAGAGCAATTATTTAAAGAAGGGAAAAGACTTAGGATATGTGGTACTGTCTATTATTCATTGCCTGCATTGCATGCAGAGGAAGGTACAATCCATGCTTCAAGGAGCTTTGCTGTCATGTTCATGATTAATGATTGTGGCATTCATGCAGAATTGGGCAGCTCTCAGTTTCAGAGAGCTGTATCAACAAGACTGATATTTAGGAAATAAAACAAAAAATAAAAGCATTAGTTTGGTAGGTTCTCTGCTTTATCTGATGTTTTTTAAATCCATGTCATCCAAAATCATATTTAATGGAAGGTTTTTTGGGACTGTGTGAAACGTTGCTGCATTTTCAATGAGACGTGGTAGATCATATGTTTCTGTTTCATTTTTCAGTCACTAAGGCAGCTATCTACAAGTTGTATGTGCTTCCATGATCGTGGGGGTGCCAAGAGAAAGGCAGTTACGGGAATGCCATTTTAGTGGTCTTACTTTGGCGGAAAGTCCTTTGCCTGTGTGCAGAATCACAGTATTTTCTCAGGCCCAAATTCAAGCTAAACCTCTATTGTGGTTTAACCCTAACCAGCAACTAAGTACCTTGCAGCAGTTTACTTATTTCCCCTCATGTCCTGCCCACCCCATTGGGATGGGGAGAAGAATCAGAAAAAGATAAAACCTGTAGGTTGAGATAAGAACAGTTTAATAACTGAAATTAAGTAAAATATAATAATAATTACAATAATAAAAGAAAAAAAAGTCAAATAATGAAAGAGAGCATGAGAAAGAAAGGAATAAACTCCAAGGAATAAAACACAAGTGATGCACAATACAATTACCACCCATTGACCAACATTCAGCCTGACCCGAGCAGCAATTGGTCCCATCTGGGTGACTCCCCTCATTTTATATACTGGGCATGACGTGTTGTGGTAAGGAATATCCCTTTGGCTAGTTTGGGTCAGGCGTCCTGTCTCTGCTTCCTCCTGGTTTCTTGTACCCCTCCTCACTGGCAGAGCATGAGACTGAAAAGTCCTTGGTCAGGGTAAGCATTACTTAGCAACAACTAAAACAGTTATCAGCATTGTTCTCAGACTGATGCCAAAACACAGCACTGCATCAGCTATTAGGAAGAAAATTAACTCTATTCCTGTTGAAAACATGACAGGCTCCTCCTTCTCTCTTTGGTCAGACAAGGTAATAGTACAGATGACATAATTTTAATGGTTTCTTTGTCCAGTTGTCTTCTTGACACAGTCCAGAGATTTACCAGTTAATATATTTAATACTGTTATAAAACATGCAGTCAAACAGTATGTAAACCCTAATGTATTAAAATGACAGAAAGGTTCAGTAATGACAAAAAAGCTCTGGTCCCCAGATCACAGAAATGATATGTGATCTATTTTCCAGTCTGCATCTCTTCCATTGAGCCCATTAGCTACTTACAACAACAGTTACTAATAGTGACCGGTATTCTCGCATGAATTATTACTGTAGCATTTCTCATTGTTGTATCCATAATATTTGGTTATATATATATAAAATATTTGGTTATATAAATCTTTTAAAAACAATCCGTGAAAAATAATCAGAAAAAAAAGAAGAGTATATATAAATAGCTTGAATAAAATTCAGTCTTGCAGGGAGGCATTTGCTACTGATTTTTCTGGAACAAGGATTTTCCCGGAACAAGGATTTTCCCAGGAATGTGTTATCCTAGGTACTAAACTACCACATCCTACTAACTAGAGAAAACAGGATTCAACAGGATTCCTGTCTTTTCTGACAGGAATGTTTGGACTTTCAAACAGTTCTCAAGGGACATTCTCAGGGGCTTGGTTCAGCTAAAATCAGGCAGTTTCTATTGTGGCAAGGCCAGTGAAGGATTACTTTTGCAAAGTTTCTTATTTCAGTATGGAAACTTAGAGTGTTATGGCTTAATTGCACCTGCATACATAATACCAAGTAGAAACAAATCAATGTAATTTAATTCAGAACTGCAGCCAAGGAAGTGTCACAGAAATGATATTCAGGCTGATCAAAATTTAAATGAAGAAAGATATCAAGACTCTCCGTTCATGAAATACTGTTCTGAAAGCAACTCAAAGCTTGTTGCGCTGAAAAGCTAGAAAGTGATCTGAATGAATTTAATGAGAAACAGATTTCATCAAAAGAGAACAACCTTAAAAAAATATCTGTCAAGCATGCTTTCCTCTAAAACCATTTGACAGATGCTTATGCAGTTTAGTGAAAAATCTTTAATCTTCCAGGAAAAGTGGTTGCCATCCTTCTTCTCTTCATGTTCTTGGGTAGTTAGTAGCATAATAGGTGATGCTGGGAAAGGTGCACCTCTGCTCTTTCCTTGGGGTTGGTTTGGGTGGCCCAGAGTCTAATCTGAATGTGATTATTCACTTTGGTTGCTTTGCAGAGAAAAGAACAAGGCCAGAGGGTAGAGAATCTAAAAGCTGGAGTAGGAAACAAATTAACTGGGTTGCTGGAAGGGGCTGATCACTTCCTGAGCAGAACTGATGAGCTGCCAAGGACTGTCATAATGAAACATGCCAGTGCCTCCTGGGGGACCATGCTGCAGACTTCCCTCTCAACAGGCCTTCGAAGGAATTTTGAACAGACTGATGCCAGACAAATTGTTACTGCATTGTTGTTCCCCTTTCATTGTAAATGCTGGAGTTATTTATTAGAAATGGTCTAGGACTGTGAATCTTTCTAATGTAAAACATGGCAGTTTATTCTGTTATAATGAACGTTTTATGTATGCCTTGAATATGCAAGACAGTGCAAGACTCAAAAATTTTGCCCTGATGAGCATTTAGTCTGACGTTAGAAGCAGTTTAAGTAGAAAAGGTTGGCTAGGTACCATGAGCACTGGAAAGAATTTTTTTTTTGGTCATTTCAATAAATATAATTTCTATTTAAAGACACTTCATGAATTAATTTGCCCCAAAACATCACTTTAGTTGAGATATTTCACTTTGTCAGCATCTTATTTTGGTTCATCTATAAGAAGAAAGAAACCAATAGTTTCAGATCATTTTTGCTAGTACTGATAAAATTTATCTATCAGATCAATTTAGATATACTGTTGGTGCAAAGCATTGTGCATTCAGGAGTTTTTTTCTGGTTATTTTCACCTGCTGTTTATAAAATTCATGCAGATTCTGTCACATTGTACATCTAGACATAATTTTCCTCCCCAGATTTTTTGTCAGTTTGTAGTAAATTATTTTGCAGTTTGAAGTTTTGATATTTTAACGTAGACACCATTTTACATTCTTGAAACTAAGCTAGTGATGATTATGATTTATATAGAAAGTTACCTTTAATTTGTTTTCACTGGTGTTTAGAGTAGTATCTTGGACAACAATAGTAATATCAAGTAATACATTTGGTTTAAAAAAGTAGAAAATAATAATGTCATTGTGTTTTGTACATTTAAGCACTGTTGAAGACTAAAAGATGGGAAAAACTGCTAAGTTTGGATTGTAAAACATGCAAAGTAGATAATGAAAAAGCTTTATGTACAATGATATAAACCCATGGCTTGCTATTTGTCTCTTGTAGACAGAGCAGAAGCTTTGCATAGACAATATCAGAGACAGCATCTTCAGCGAATCAGTTATTTAAACTTGACAACAAATGTTTTAAAAACTCTTCAATTACAGATTCGTTGCTATTACTAATCCTTTACTAATTCTACTAATCCTATAACAATGGAATGTATCACCCCGTTATAAGCACCAGGAACAGATAGTTTAGTGTCTTTGCAAGTAACGTCTGTTTAGGCTTTTAGATTGTGCCTCTGTGATCACATAAAAAAAAAGTATTTATTTTTTTTAAAGGAGCAGTTTGGAGATGAAGCTGAATATGCCATTTTTTATTATTGATTTTCTTTTTATGTAAAATGTTGCATTTCTCATCGTAGAATTAAGTGTTAGGAAATGAGAATTTCTGTTCTACTGTATATGCAGGAAAAGTATTTCATTCATTCTTTAAGGCTCACCTTATTTATCTGAGGGTTATATTATACTCAGTCTTTTTTCTGTATCTTCTGACTTGTTTACAAAACTGAAACTGATTCTATTACTTGTTATATCTGTTGCTATAGGTGATATTAGAAACATTTCCACATTTCATTAAAATTTTTTTGTTTTGGGTAAGTTTTTAGAAGTTTTTATCTAGTTTCAGAAAAATGCTACCCATCTGTAAGTTTCTTCTGCATCCTCTGACACCATTAAAGCTTTGGTGTGACTTTCAGCTTTTATCCCAAGTTGAATGCATTGTTGTAGTTTCCTGTCAGAAGGAAAAGTCTGTAGCATTTGCCAGCATTGAAGACCCCTGAGACTTTGTTCAGTTGCCTGAGCATAGCTGTCTAGTTCTCTCTGAGGTGCCCTGGAGTCTGCTACTGGGTCTCCTGCTACTCCTCCGGGATGGATTGAGCTTCCCACAGGTCTTGTACTTTATCTGCCAACCTCATGCTGATGTTTCAGCATGTGTCTAGAAATGGCAATAGGTGCTTATAGGTGAGCAACTGAATACAGCTTTGGTTTTGATTTATGTGCCAGGAAACTCAAGTCTGGAATACGTGATGATAGCTATATTGTGAACTTGAGTAATTAAAAGACTTCTATGATGAGTTCAGACATTTCCTCTATTTTCTGTTGTTTACCATATAATTTCTGCACACTAACTGTAAAAAGTAATTTCTTTCACTTTACATATCCAGAAAATTTGTTAGCCAAATGAAATCAGCATCCAGGCATCATAAAACAAAGCATTAGAGTTGCATGATAAGAATACAGATTAAATAGGAACTTTGTTGATGCAAACTATGAAATATCTTCCCTTTCCTAGAACTCAGCCATGATTTTAGTTTTGTTTTGCCTTAAGTGATACTGTAAAGATAACATTTTCTCTGCAGTTTGTCACCTGCTGAATTGAGAAAACACATGCTCATTTGCATCATTTATTTATGTTGAATTTTTGAATAGATAGAAATACTGTTGTGTTTGACTTCACCCGCAAGGAAGCTAGAGGTACTGATCAGATATTAGTAAGTTATTCTACGTAAGCAGTGTAGATCAACTTTTAGAAGTAGTTTGCACTCTCTACGTATCATTCAAAACCTTGAGTGATAAAAATGCTTTTTGTACATGAATTTTGTGGAACAGAGTTCTGTAGTCATACCAGTTAGTGTGACAGACACTTTACTGTTGCATTTATACTCTATCAAATAATAATAAAAAGAGACTGTCATTCATGCTTTTTCCTGAAGATAATAAGGGTGAATAGTCCCTGTCTTCCTTAGAGCACAGGAAATGCAGGGACTGCGCTTCTGGTCAAGGTGCTTATTTGTTTGTCTACTTAGAGACCAGACAAAAGCTTCTCTATTTTTAAATAGGAATAACTTTCAGAAGCCAAGAAGAAAATTAAAATGTAAAACCTCAGTGTGAGAGAAAACAAATACAGCCTTTTTTCTTACAGGTTGAGGCAATAAAACAGACACAACAGACATGGAGAGTCCTGAGAAAGAAATGTTTCATAATTACACCAGACAAATTCAAGAAAATTCAAACTTTTTACTTGATCTAAAAGTATCTGGTGATCCATTTTTCTTCTGAATGTTTTCATTGGCAAGCACAATTTCATTTCTGCAAATTTAAGGAATTCACACAAATTTGCATGTCATTTTCAAATAGTATCTGGAAGAGAGATAGCACTTCCACCTTCCAGAAGAAATGTAGTTTAAACAAAGTTAGCTGAATTCTTGGCAGAAAGTAAGTTATTTGAATTTTTGGCAGAACAATTTCTTCTCTTATGAGAAGAAATAACATTTCTGTTGTGGAAAAGCAGAATGAGATAAACATGTTCTCAAAAATATAACATTAAGGATCAGGACATGTAAACGAAATCATGGGCTTTCTTAAAAGATTGGGCAGATGCTTGTATCCTAAACTGCAGTAGCCTAAATTTACTGGAAGAGACTGAATTGAATCATAAAACATGGTGGGTTTTGGTGTTTTCTGCTTCTACATTAAGATAAGTGAAATATGGAAAATATAAGCTACAATATACCATACTTTGGGGTCCATGCCTAAATCAGGCTAAGATTTGGGGGAATGAAAATTATATAACTCCTCCTCATTTGAGCCATTTGTTCTTGACACACAAAGAGAATGTAGATTATTTATGAAATTACCTGTTCTTTTGAATTACTTATTCTGTTCTATCTGCTCCCTCCTACCTCTGTTCCTCTGGATGAATATCTGGCAGCTGTTTACATGCTTTTGAGAGTTTCCTTATGCACTTGATGATGATCAAAGGATGTTTTTTATAGTACTTAGTAGGCTTATGAAGATGCAGATAAGCACCAATGAGATTTAGGTGCTTAGGTACCTTTGAAAATCTCATTTGATGGCTGTTGTTAAGAGCTCTAAATTTCCTTAAAAATCTAGGTGTGTATACTTAGCCTATCCATATTACTGAAAGGGACGATGAATCTGGATTTATGCAATTATTCTTTTCATCTAATTTGTAGGCCTTTGAGAATACATCAGAATTCACTTTGATTGATTTTCCAAACAGACATTGAATCATTCTTTTATTATCCTCTTAGTATCAGTTGAACAGTTGGATAAGAGGAGAGGTATCCCAGTCTTTTATTACCCTGGACAGAAGTGGGAAAGCAGTAAAAAGCTAAGAAAATGGTTCAGAGAGGGAATGAAACTGTAATAAAGATGTTTCTAATCCTGTTGCTCATTCTCTGTTGTAGGCAGACAGCTAAAAACAGACTGGGGGCTTATTATACTAGAGGAAGTATGTTATTCAGAAACAGCAACAGAAATGCAGTGTAACCAAAAATCAAAATATTTCTTCTTTTCTCCTGTTTACTTCTGTCTCCTGGTACCTTAACCGCTGGGCAGAAGGCTGAGCTATGCATGTATCTTTCCTGTCCATGCACCACAAATTCAAGCAGTAGCAGAGCATCCAGAGCTACGTTTGTACTAATGGTCCTCAGCAACTGAAATGTTCAGGTCCTGTGGCAAAGATCTGTGCTAACCATGGTCTCAGGTACAACTGTTCACAGCATGAGAATTTTTATGTGCTCCTTTAACTACTCCAGTCTCCAAATGAATGTGTGATACGCAAGGAGCAGACTGACAGCTGTCAAGCTGGGTTTTGTTGAGCTCTAGAGTTTTTTGAAGAGTTTTAGACTCTTCATAAAGGAGCTGTTTTCTAACAGCATGGCTCTCTAGGAATCATATATTTCCACAGAGCTACAAGTTTGGATGTCATGTCGTTCCTGTCCCAGCTGGCACAGGTCTCTGAGATTTCTGAAACAAGTTTAATTTTAAAGCACCTTCTAGGTGGAGTTCAAGTATTCTTTGATTTGTAATATCTTCTGTGATAGCACACATTAGGAAACTGGAAAATT
>NW_009944951.1:46180-51883 GCF_000696875.1 Nestor notabilis | reverse complement strand
ATGCTAGTCTTCCTCTCTTTCCTAAAATGAACAGAACTTGTATGTGTAGCTGGGGCTGTGTTCTTTATGCATTTTTGGATTACATAAATTTAAACACCTTTCATTTTATCTTAGCAGAAACTGCAGAAGATGGAGGTAAAATATCTGCATGCTAAAAAACTTTATTTGTTTTTGTTTCCAGGATCATTCCTGGTCTGGGCCAATGAGTTATACTGAGAGTTTCTCAGTCTTTCTTTTTCAATTTCTTTTGTTATTGTTTTTAGCTCTTGTATCACTCTTAAGTGTTTGGGGTTTTGTTGTTTTGTTGTTGGATTCTTTTTTAAAAAAAAAAGTTTCTAGACTCTGTCTTTTCTGCTAAATGTTGGATATAGATATATAATATAATGCATGATAAAAAGGTTGGACTTCACTGTTCCTAAACACAGGATTTTGTTTGCCCTTGTGTGAAATATTGAGGAACCTGCAAGCATGTCTAGATCCCTGGAGACAGAAGTTAAAAGGAACCGTATTAGAAATTCACTCACCTTTCAGGAATTTTTTAGTTTCCCCCTCCATCTGCCACAACCAGACATGTCTGTGACCACCCCATCTCTCCATGTAGCATGTCAAACCCATTCATCTGGGTTTCTGTAACTCCTGTTATAGGGCTTGCAGATTGTTCCATAAAATGGAAACATGAAAAATCTTCAAACTAGACAAAATAAAAAAAATTACTTTTACTCCAGATCAAGCAGTCATCAATATCAATTAGATGGTTCTACCACTGCTTGTACTAGGTAATGAAGTGGAAGAGCACAGTGTTATTATGATGCAATGCAAAACCTGTGTTAGAATATACATACATGTTGCTGATTTTCAGGTCATAGCTAACAAGTGTTTTATTTCAATTCTAACTATCTGGTTCAATCCTTTGGATTACTGAAAGGCATAAAATGATAAAGACACATGTATCAATAATTTACACAACATAAAAATTGAAAAGAAGAGCAGGAGATGGAAGACAGAAAGAAGGAGTCTGAAAGTCTGAAATAATAATTATTGATTTTCCTGTCTGATCCTCTTTGATCTTTGGCAATCTTTTGTGAATACTTATCTTTTTTATTGCTGAGGACAGTAAATGAAAAAGCCATTGTATTCAAAATTCTTCTTATTATTCCTGTTTCATTTAATTGGTGGTGTAACATTTGGATTCCTTAAGATCTTCTTTGAGCAATGAAGCTTTTAGCCTTAAATACGTAACAAATAAAATTTATACTTCTGTTACTGAAGGAAAGTCACTAATGAACTTGCATATATGCTTTACTTTATGCATTTCAGTCTTCCCTGTTTTCAGGAAATTTAAGGAGGCTATGAACCATGTTAACTTTTTACATGATCTTTCTCGCTATTCCTACAAGATTATACAGAGAACAGCTGTCAGTAATTCATCTTGTAATAGCACAGGAGTGCAACATTCTCTCTCACTGTTCTTTTCCTCACTGAAAGAGATGTGTACATTTTCTGGTTTTGCTTCTTCTGAACTCTAATGAAATACAAAAAAAGTTACTATAAATGTATGTATGTTAAAGAAAAGAGTTGACTTAGAGAACTTTTAGCATGTGCCTGAAAATAGCATTCCAGCACTCCATGCTGATTCTAACAGTACAATTTTAAATTCATCATAGAATGTTAAAAGCCAAAAAAGAAAGATTTCAGATGGAGGTAAGCTGGTCTTTAGTATCCCTTAATGATCTGATCAAGAAAACATTACATTTCAAGTGTATCTTTTTACAAATCTGGGAAATATATTTTCTCAATAAACGTAAGATGTACATTCAAGTGGAGCAACTGGAAAATTAATTTCTGATACAGATTGTGACTTTGTTTTGTTGTTTATGTTTGATTGGCTAAGATTTCTTTTTAGCATTCAAGTGCAATATGTATGATTTAATCAGGAATACATTATCAAAAGAATCTTGTCAAAAAGAACAACAGCAAAACCCCCAGGAGAAATCTAGGAGAGGCTGTTCTGTTGGTAAGAAGTAAAGTTGCTTTCCTTATTTGTTTTCATTTCAATCTATTGCCTTTTATCTATTCATACCATTATCTAACCTTTTTAATGTAATTTCCTCTCTATTTGTGTTATGAAAGTTCATTTATCAGAGTTATGTTGTATTACAGCCCATATCTGTGATGAGTTGATCCTGGAGCGGGCCTAAGACAAAGCTGCTCAATCACTTCCCTCCTCAGCTGGGCAGGGGAGAGAAAATATAATGAAAGGCTTGTGGATCAGGATAAGGACAGGGAAAGATCACTCACCAATTACCGTCATGGGCAATCCAGACCCGACTTGGGGAAATTAGTTTATAACCAATCAAATCAGAATAGGATAATAACAAATAAAACCAAATCTTAAAACACCTTTCCTCAAACTCTCTCTGCTACCTGGGATTGACTTTACTCACAATTTTCTCTACCTCTTCCCCACCAGCAGCACATGGGGAAATGGGGAATGGGTTTTGCGGTCAGTTCATCACATGTTGCCTCTGTCACTCATTCCTCCTCAGCGGAGGACTCCTCACACTCCTCACCTGCTCCAGTGTGGGGTCCCTCCCACAAGAGACAGTCCTCCATGAACTTCTCCAACATGAGTCCTTCCCACAGGCTGCAGTTCTTCACAAACTGCTCCAGTGTGGGTCCCTTCCATGGGGTGCAGTCCTTCAGGAACAGACTGCTCCAGCCTGGATCCCCTGCAAGGTCACAAGACCTGTCAGCAAACCTCCTTCACTGTGGGCTCCTCTCTCCACATGTAATGGAAAAATATCAGATTATTTTAGGCTAAATGATTACTTAAAAAGGCCAAAGAAAGACTCCTAAGAGGATCATAGACATTTATGTATCATTGAACAAAGGATTATTTATTTGTCTGTTTCAATTTGGGAACTGGATTTCCAAATCAGCCTTTTTGGCAAGAGTAGAATGGCCACACTGAACAGCTCACTAATACTGTGGGATAACTGCATCTAAAAAGCCATCACAGCGCGACCAACAAATCTGTGTTGCAGGTACACAGTGGGCCTAATTCATCCCTTCATATTGGAGAATTGGACAAATTTTGCCTTTCTGTATTTGTGCTTTATCTGGTTCATTAAAAACTAGCTGGAGATTAAGGTAGGTATTTTGTTCTCTATGAGTTCCAAGAACAAGGAGGAGATATGTTCTCTGTAAGCTATAAAAAGTGCACCCAGCACTACTGTCATTTTGGAGTCTGTGTGTAACAGTGTTTAAGGAATATATGAGACAAATATTAGAAAATGCAGCTCTTATTTTCATGTACCCATAGTGCAGAAGCTGTAGTCTGAAGGCTTTAACTTCAGGATGCCACATGGCACTGGGATAGTATCTATACTGAGAATGAAAGTGTGGTAAGAAGGAACCAATCCTTTGACCTTTTTTTCTCCCTCTTCCCAGCCCACCTTCTGACACAGGACTTTTCTGAAATTACAAATGCTACATAAATCCATGTTTGAACTAGTTTCTGCAGAGGTTTAAATACATTTTGAAAGCAAGTTTCTTATTGTTAAGTTTTAGAACTTTCAGACAAATTATTTTGTAAACATGAATGTGCAATTCATGCAACTAAATTAATTCAACTTGTCTAAATGACATGGAAGTCAATGAAAATGTTCAAATTACATCAATCAATACCAAATGGGACCTAAAGGAGAAATTCTTCTATGGGTAAGCTAGGCTATTAAAACAAAATGTAACAGGAAAAAACAATCTTCTTACCAAAAAAGGTAATCTTCTCATGACAAATCAATTTTTTTAACATTCTTTTAACATCTGAGGATCAATTTGCATTCAGTTGTCACAGATATATTTTGCAGGTATACCATGTCAGCTTTCTAGTTTTTTTGACATTCATGATTTCTAGAATAAAAATTATGATAGTCTTCAAACATTGCACTGGAATCACACTTTACATGTTCTAGATGACATGAAGGATTTTCAAAACTTTGGCTTTGGCTTTGAAAGTATTATCAGCCACAATATTGGAGTGACAATGTTTTAGAAATGCAATGTGTGGGAGAGTCAAGTGTTGTCATGAGAGTTCATTGCCCATACACTAATTTCTTGAAAATCATAATTGGTTTTATCCTTGAGCAACAGCAAGGGATTTTTAGTGTACCATTTAATTGCGTGAGTGTAATCTCTATAAAGGCGTTTTACTCCATCATATTGATAATATTGGTTACATGGACCAAAAGCAGAAATACACCTGTGATTTTGAAGTAGTGAGACAATTACTGTATGATGTAATGTTCTAGAAAAAAATGATACAATATTTCCTTATGTCTGGAGTGTGGTTTTGGAACATTACCTCTAATTCAGGTGCTGTGGCTGATTTGAATATGCACTTCCTGCCAGTTGGTAAATGTTTCTTGTGCGTATTATTGTCCTCTATTATCTTTATTAGCTTCCTCCTTGTCTGCCCTTCTTGTCTGTATCCCAGGAAGATGAGGGTATGGGTATACCATAAAGAAAATACTAATCTAGAGGTTGTTACAGACAAGGGTGACATCAGAACTTAGTTTTTTATAAAATGTTAAGGTTATATTTGAAACAGTACATATTCTTATGCCTCCAATAGACATAACTTATTGTAAAATAAAGAGAAATTAATCCATCTATTTTGATTTTTACAAACCAGTTATTATCCTCTGATAATGGCTCATCCTGGTTTGGTTCTATGTTGCAAGGAGTAGGGGCACAAATATGTTTTTCAGACCAGACTTGGGGCCACAGTGATTGTAGTGGGTTTTTTTTTCACTGATTTTTTGTTCTACTGCTCTGCTAAAACCATGTAACCATGGAAAACATTTTATTTGTGTAACTATAAATTACAAATCCTCACTGAATTGCAATTAACCTGTTGTCCTGGGTTCAGCTACAGCAGTCATTTTTTCTCCTTCTTAGTAGCTGGTGCAGTGCTGTGTTTTTGACTTTCAGCCTGGGAACAACGCTGATAACACTGATGATTTTAGTTGTTGCTCAGTAATGTTTACTCTGACCAGGACTTTCTCAGTCTCATGCTTTGCCAGAGAGGAGGGGAAGCCAGAAGGAAGCAGAGGCAGGACACCTGACCCAAACTGGCCAAAGGGGTATTCCATACCACAGCACGTCATGCCCAGTATATAAACTGGGGGGAGTTACCCGGAAGGCCCAGATCGCTGCTCGGGTCGGGCTGGGTATCGGTCGGCGGGTGGTGAGCGGTTGTGTCCTTTTCCCTTGTTATTCCTCTTATCATTATTATTGGTAGCAGTAGTGGTTTGTATTATACCTTAGTTACTGGAGAGCTGTTATCTCAACCCGTGGGAGTTACATTCCTTCGATTCTCCTCCCCATCCCTCCGGAGGAAGGAAATGGGGGGGGAATGCGCGAGCGGCTGTGTGGTTCCAAGTTGCCGGCTGGGCTTATACCATGACACCTGTCCTTCCCAATTGTCGAGGTTTAAGCCCAGCTGGTAACTCAGAACCACTCAGCTACTCTCTTACTCCCCACCACTTTTTCCTCCCTGCTCCCAGAGGGATGGCGAGGAGAATTGAAAGAATGTAACTCCCATGGATTGAGATAACAGCACTCCAGTAACTAAGGTATAATACAAACCACTACTGCTACCAATAATAATGCTCAGAGGAATAACAAGGGAAAAGGACACAA
>NW_009944951.1:39253-46132 GCF_000696875.1 Nestor notabilis | reverse complement strand
CTGGGCATGACATGCTGTGGTATGGAATACCCTTTTGGCCAGTTTGGGTCAGGTGTCCTATCTCTATTTCCTCACAGCTTCTTGTGCCCCTCCTCCCTGGCAGAGCATGAGACTAAAAGTCCTTAATCAGAGTAAGTGCTACTTAGGAACAACTGAAAATATTGGTGTGTTATCAGCGTTGTTCCTTAAGTCAAAAACACAGCACTGCACCAGCTACTAAGAAGGAGAAAAATGACTGCTGTAGCTGAACTCAGGACACCAATTTTCAAAATCAGGAAAGAAGAGAGAGAGAAAGAGGGAGAGACAGAAGGAAGCATCAAGACAATAAAGAATGGATTCAAGGAAGAAAGCATTGGCACCTCTACTTGCATACAGTAGCAGTTTGGGACCTGCTGGTGAAACACAAGATGAAAGGCCATAACTTCTTAGTTCACAGGTTATTTCTGCTTTGTTCTGAATTGCTTTAATTTTTTTTTCTTCAGAAGCAAATATTGTGCCCTGTGACTGTTTTGAACTTCTCTATATTTTCGGCAAGCACTAGATTAGTATGCCAGAAATCATGCAGATTTCCCTGCTTTGCAGTCCTAAGAGGAAGCCTCTCATTTTCATTCTCCCTGCTCCACTATCATTTATTTATTTGCTGCTATATCCTTTCACAAAATGGTCCCTATAGTAAGACTTCTTATTTATCCCTCTCTACACTTTATATTGCCCATTATCACATTTATCTTTGTAACACTTGCATTTAAATTCAGTTTCTGAGTATCTCACAGTGCATATCTCAGTACTGGATTCCATCCTACATCCTCTCACCTTTCTCAGTGAATTTCCATGGGAATCAAAATCCCTATTTGTCTATGGGGGAAAAAGAAAATTTAGTGCAAAAAATATGAGCTTTCTTCCTGGGATTCTGCTAGCCTTCCTAAACTTGAAAGACTCCATCCAGGTTACAGGTCATGTGTCTATTATTTTCCTGTACTGCTACCCCAATGACCTGCCACTACCATGTCTTTTTCTGGAGGTTTTCACATTTAGACGTGGAAGTGAGGGGGGCTAGCTGTGGGCTGTTGAAGTCCCTTGAAACTGGCTGAAGGCTGCGGAGCAGCTTCAGGTTGCCTCAGGCAGTCGGTCCCTCCTGGCCCCAGTAGCGCAGTACAGCTGCAGGAGCTGTCAGTACAACTAGCTCTTCAGGAGCTTGCTCTGAGCATCAGTGTGCCCATTCTTAGCAGCATTGCTAATTATTTTCTGTGAAATAATGGTTACTCTCTCAAAATTTAACTCCTGAATATAACTGGAAACTAATTCACAGTGTTTAAAAAGGAGGTGTTTTTAATGACCCAACTGCATTTATGTACAACCAAATCTTCAAACTATATTGTCTTGCTACCTATTCCAGTTAATGAAATGTATATTGTGAAGGTTAGTATGTGCCTAATATTGTATATAATAAGTCTCATGTAGTGTTCTACTGATATTTAATTAGGGATGTTAAGTAGCATTTACTGCTATATACTTCAAACACCCCTGCCTAGTGCATTAAGTAACAAGGCTGACATATGTTGACTATGTTTCCACTCTGTGGAAATCACTGACCGATCAAACTCATAGATTTAATGTAAGTTTTGAAATCTTAAGTCTCTGAATAGCTTTATGATGTACTTGTCTTGCTTTATTTTCTGTATTCTTCTCTACTTAATGATAAGTCTGAAGAACTCGCTTGTTTGTTTCAGTATTCATGGCAACTTCCTAAATTTTACATTCTCACATACAGCTTTCCTGACAGGTTTTTTCCTTGTTTTGCTTATTTGGGTTAAACTTTGTAGAGTTTGGGTTTTTTATGCACTTATATATAACAAGGGATCTTCCTCTTAAGTGAAATATTTCCGAACAATCCCTAAATTCTTTCATGAATTCTAATATCTTCAAAATTCATAGATTTTTGAGTATCATTGGAGTTCTTTTGTAAATTAGTAAAATATATCATCTGCTTCCTTTTTTTGAACATATGGAATTTGAGTTGGTATTTTTCCTTAGGACTCAGACTTCAAACACTATGATCAAAACATAGATTTTTTCCATTTGCTCATTTTCAAAAGTAAAATTCCCCAGGTCTTTCCTTTCCAGCAGAGAACAGCAATACCAGCATTCCAGGCATACATTTTTATTTATTTTTTTTAATTTTAGCCTGGATTCAAAGATTTTCTCTGTAGTGCTCATATATTTTTTTGAAATGTTGTATCCACCCTTTCCAATTTTGACATATTCCCTTCAAAGCTTAACTGCTCAGTGTGTGAAATTCATCTATCTTCTGGCAAAATCCAGACTTTTCATTTTGACAGTTTATTCTGTATGTCTACTATATTCCATATGAAATAATTCTGTTCCTATTATCCTACTACCTATTACAATATGTGACGTGTTGTATTTACTTTCCTTTTTCTCCTTAGATTGTCGAGTCATTCTTTAGTCTACTCACATTCTATATTAAAACACACTTTCAAACTTCCAGATATGTTCTCTTTTTTTCTCATGCACATGCAGTGTACATGCAATACCCAGGCTTTCTAGTAGAACATTCTCCAGCATGTGTACAGATAGGCTTTGTGAAGGAGCTTACATACATTCTGACTTATTTATTTAAAGCAGCTACAATAAGATATGTTCCTTGAAATTAGATATTAAAAAACACTTCAGAATGAAATTTCTGGGACTTTAGTCTTACATCAATTATCATTTTGTTTAGTTCTACTCTCTGGTCTGCAGTGAGCTGCAAGTAAACTTAGAACAAACTTTCCAATTTCTTAAACCTTCAACTTTTTGGGGAAAAGAAAAGAAAAAGGGAAGTTCTAAGCTTGTTGATGATATCTCAATGTCTTTTTTTTTTTTTAATTAGATAAGAGAGGTGGGAAAACAGAGCTAAGTCAACGCCCCCTATTTCACTTGCAACATTTCTTTTCCCACCAGGTACAAGTACTTGAGCATATGCCAGTATCTTCCTTTTGCTTAGCGTGCGGGGCTGCAAGAGCAGCTCCCATCAGACAGCCCATGTGAGTTAATGAAAATATTTTGCAGGAAGAATTAATTTAGCATTATAGAAAAGCAAGAACAAGCCTTATACTGTCTGTTGGTTAGACTTACAGGGATTGATTAGCCTATTTGGGATCTGGATTTGTTGGTGGGGCTTTTTTATAAGGGATGGACTTTGAACACAGACATGTAGGAAATGAAGATAGATCAGCTAGTGAGTGAGTCCATGAAGCTATACCAGTATTTTCATTAAAGGTATCAAATTGCTAAGATGATAACATAAAATTTCATTTAGTAAGAATTAGTTATTTATATGAGTGACAGCAGACTGTGACCAATCCCAGACAAATTGATTTTGTGATATAATGAAACTGAATATTAGACAGTTTCAAGCTTAATACCATACAAATATTATATGATAGGAATGGTGTATGGTAATTCTCCCTTGCTCTCTCCACACATTTAGTTCTTAGATGTTTATTATTCAGACATTTTTTTTCTAAGTTGATAGTTAAAGACCAGTTTTCATTAAATCGCAATGAGGTTATGGTACTTACCTTCATAAAGTTTTATGAACTTTTTTTATTTCATTTTTTTTTTAAATGTCTTTTTTTAATTTAACAACACTAGCAACTCACTACCTTGTGTTGTCCTGTGCAGAGCCTCAGGTTAGCACTTGGACTACAAATAGAAAATGTCTATTTCTTTTCTTTCTCATTATCATGTTCATATTTTTTCTTGGTAGGGTGCATTTTCAATGACATATTTGCCCTACTGAGAGCTTCAGGATTCCATAAAATCTGTGTGGGAACCCATTTCTTCATCATTATTTCAGTTCTAACTATTCTTATAATCACAAATGTGTCAGGGTTTCTGTCTCAGCTTTCTAAAGATGAATAAATTAATCTCAAGTGGTCCATTATCAAAGGTGAAAAAAACCCTCATATTTTTACAAGTGTAAAATAATAACCCATATTCTGATTAATAGGATAAATGAATTAATTGCTAGTAAATGCACACTACCTGAAAAATCATGACTGTTCAAAGAGCAGTTACTTTTAAGTGTGCTTAAGGAGAGGAATCACCATCATCTCTGCATGTATACTTCCACAAAATAGCTCCTCACAATACCAAAGTTAAAATTAAATAAATCTGACAGTCATTTTGAGTTTAATACTATTTTTCAAATTCCCCCAACAGTCAGCAGTTTGTTGGCCCAGGGAAACATAACTGATGTACTTTTAGAAACAGTTGCTTTAGTGTCTTCAGATAATTCATTGGAAGGCTTTTACTATCGGAAAGGGAGTTTGAATTACAGATGTAGCCAGTACAGTGCAGTTAAAAAAGGTGATGATTCCTGTCAATGGTGTGTTGCTTCTGCCACTGGGCAAACTAGAGAGTACATTTCCTTGGGTAGCAAAGAGTGAGATGGAATTTGAGTCCCAGACTGTGTAAGCCTGTGTATAAGGAGTCAGTGATTGTTTTCAGTGAGCAAAATGCAGAACATGCTCCAGGAATGATTCATAGCTTCTGTTTACCATCATTCATGCCTCTGCTTTACATACAGCAGTCTCTGTTGAGAAATGGTTATCTGACCAAGCTGAGGTGAATTACTTACTAAAGAATTTCTTCCCCTGATCCTCTGGCATACTAGCTGACATGAATATAATTTGCGTTATGCACTAACACCAAAGTGTAAAGTCTGTTTAGCTTTAATATACTCTTTTTCTCAATTTAAAATCTCCCATTGCCATAATCACAAAAATATCTAATAGAATACTATTCAATCCATTGTAGAAACATATTGCAGCCCAGAAAGCCAACCGTATCCTGGACTGCATCAAAAGAAGCAGGCCCAGACGGTCAAAGGAGGTGATCCTGCCCCTCTACTCTGCTCTTGTGAGGCCTCACTTGGAGTATTGTGTACAGTTCTGGTGTCCTCAGCATAAAAAGGACATGGAGCTGTTGGAGCAAGTCCAGAGGAGGGCCACGAGGATGCTAAGAGGGCTGGACCACCTCTCTTATGAAGATAGGCTGAGAAAGTTGGGGCTGTTCAGCCTGGAGAAGAGAAGGCTGCGTGGAGACCTCATAGCAGCCTTCCAGTATCTGAAGGGGGCCTACAAGGATGCTGGGGAGGGACTCTTCGTTGGGGACTGTAGTGGTAGGACAAGGGGTAATGACTTTAAACTTAAACAGGGGAACTTTAGGTTGGATATAAGGAAGAAGTTCTTCACAGTGAGGGTGGTGAGGCACTGGAATAGGTTGCCCAAGGAAGTTGTGAATGCTCCAACCCTGGAGGTGTTCAAGGCCAGGCTGGACAGAGCCTTGGGCGACATAGTTTAGTGTGTGGTGTCCCTGCTCATGGCAGGGGGGGTTGGAACTAGATGATGTTAAGGTCCTTTCCAACCCAAACCATTCTATGGTTCTATGATTCTATATTCTTTTCCCATTTGGTGAAAACATATGCTGTAGGTTACATTCATGCACACATAGCTGGCAAGTGAGACTCTATAAGCAATATATATTCACTATTTATTTCTTTACTATTTCTGTTTCAATTTCCAACATGCTTTTTTATCTTTATGAAAACACTTGTACTGAAAATAGAGTGGTTCACTTTTTGTCCATCACTGTGCATCAAACAGAATCCTAGCCATAAGGAATGACACAGTCTTTAATGTATAAGACAGCTTGATTTAAAAGAGTGACCAACACATAGCATAATTGTCAAAATGCTTTTTGCTGCCTTTCCTCTCATCTGGATTTTTATCAGAGTGTGATTTTCCTTAGATGTTAAAAAATTTTATGCATTCCTCCTTCCTCTTCCATCCCAAATGGGGTCTGTAGTATGTCTCTCAGAGAGTCAAGTCACCTGAATATCATGGGGATAAAGAGGATAAGCTCTGTTAGGTCCATCACTGTCTTGAAATACAGGTAGCTCCAAGAAACCTACTTCCCTGGCAAAAGAAAAGAATTAGTACAGAACTAGAAAACCAACCAGAAGTGAGTTTAAGCTTTTTTTTTTTTTTGAACCTGTTAGTTCTGAAAGTCGGGATTTTTTTTTTCATTTTGTGACTAGGAAACAAATGCATTAATTGTAGTGACAACTCTATCTCTAAGAGCAGTATAGCAAAACAGACTGTAAGAAAAGACAATCTGTCCATGTAACTGCCCCAAAAACCTTGAGAGCTGACATTTATTGATCTGTGGGTTGGAGCTGACATTTATTGATCCTTGTGTTGCCTCTGAAGTTTTTAATTTGCTTACATCTTCTTTTGCAAAACAATACATTTTGTATTCTGTATAACTCCATAAGGGTGTAGTTAAATAGAAGATAATTATTAATGTTGTTTGGTTTATTCCAGCAGCATTCATATACTTTCTATTTTTTTTTCACTTAAACACTTCTTTTCCACTTATAAAAAGATGTCAGTTACAGAATCCATGGATTTACTGATCACTTCCAGAGATGGACGTGGAATTACCTTTATGTTCGTAATGATTATTTCACTGTTTACTGTGTTTGTAATTTCAAAATAAATAATGCAATCACATTTTTGTTCTTTGACAAGAATAATTAACTACCTCTGCACAGTGTTTCCATAGCACGTATCTGCTAGTGATTTAGACTGTTTGTCTAGTCATGCTACAACAGACAAGGGGGGAGGAAGAAACCATCTGTCATTTAATTTATTTCTCGCTGCATTATGTATATAAAGCAAATGCTGGTTATGCATTAACATTAGCTAGATTGAAAATTTCTTTGTATATTTTTTCCTGCTTCTAAACTGTCATTTTTATAGCCTTATGTTTGGAAGATAAATAGATGCCTTCTGCTGTCTATGGTATGAG